>NC_136503.1:117518958-117583958 GCF_053919585.1 Euprymna scolopes | reverse complement strand
TTCCCATATCATCCAGCCAGACATCAAGTATGCAGATGTGTCTTCCTCGTCAGAACTTGTACCTCCCACATTAGCAGATGACCCACCCTCGCTTTTTCAAATGTCTAAAATGACTCCAAGTCCAATGAAGATTATAAAAGATTTCTTAATGAGAAAGTTGACACCCATGATGTCAACAGACAAAAGTTTACACCACAATGATGTCAACAGACAAAAGACCATAAAAAGCAGTATATAAACAGCCTGAACGTAGCTGAATATCTGCAGTGACTTCAAAAAAGAAAGACAGAGCCTTGAGGGCGAGATCGAGGGACAGGAACAAAGACTCAGAAGGATGAAGCCAAAAGTATGTGATGGACAGCCAGATGTTGACACCTCAGAGCCTGACGCTGACAACACAGAGATACAAAGAAACAGCGATTAAGCAGACAGTAATGATGATCATGAATGGGTTTATTTCAAAGTCGAAAGAAACATTTTTTAAATTTTCTTTTCTGCTATAAACTAAGGCTTGTAAAATCGTCTTTTGTCAGAGAAGATTGACAGTGAGACAGTTTCTCTGCACCTTGTCTTTTCTAATTATGCCTATGATTATCTTATCTTGTTAAACAAATGATTAGTTTAATTGTTGACTTTATTTCTATCTTAATTTGTTGATGCTGCCTACATTATGTAATCATCAAACGAACGGTATGGAGTTAACCACATTTTTATGTAGACTCAACGATTTTTTAAAGTTAACTTTTCTACTTTTCTGTTTGTTTCCATTTGTTCTTGATCTCTTGTATGATAACTGAACGGATTGTAATCAGGTTTTTTCTATATCAAGTGTTGATATGCCTTACCCACGCACCAGAATTCAACAAATGTATGGTATGGAAGTGCCTCAAATTAACCCATAGGATACATGCAAGTGTGAGAAGTTTATGAACCCGGTAGAGGGAGGTCATCTTCTTTGCAGGAAACTTGTCGGTTTGTATAGCATGTGGTACACTAGAAAATTGTTAAAAAATCGTTTACATTTGTTATCGTTCACTCTGACGGCGGCTGAATTTCCAGTGTTTCCGTGGAATCAAAAGTACTGATAGAAGATTTAATATCAAATGAAATTTTACAAAACATATGGTCTTGTACAAGTAATTGGGCAGTCTGGTTATTTCTCTTATAATATGAAATTACACCAGTGTGTGTTGTGGGACGTTTTCTGTTTCGATGTTGTTATGAAACCTGGAGATATTTAATATGAGCTGCATTTATTTAAAATAATAAACATTTTATTAGTCACTACAAAATGTTTGACTTATTTCCATAAACATTAACATTTTGGTTATTTCGATGCATATCTATATCTATCTATCTATATATAAAATTGAACGTGTCTGTGGGCGTATCTGTGTGTCAGTGTATCTGTGTGTCTGTGTACATTTCCCTACGCAATAACTCTGTCAATTTTTAGTCTGCAGACTCGAAATTTTATATACAGGGTACTGAGATTGAGATTTGGGAAAATCGATGTGATCGGTTTTGGGCCAGAAATTTAGCTATTAAGGGGTCAAAGTTCAACGATTTGACCTTTGAGAACTGTAACAAACTCCTCTGAGAATTTTGGGTCTATATACTTGAAATTTTACACATAGGTTCCTTGGACATGGATCTAACTTAATAACTTGATTTGAGCCCAAAACAATAAATTATAAGGGGTCATA
The DNA here is from genome assembly GCF_053919585.1 of Euprymna scolopes. Lineage (NCBI taxonomy): Eukaryota > Metazoa > Mollusca > Cephalopoda > Sepiida > Sepiolidae > Euprymna > Euprymna scolopes. The sequence continues at coordinate 117,582,252 of NC_136503.1, read as the reverse complement.
ATAGGGGTCGAAGTTTAAAAAAAAATTGACCTCTGCGGTCTCTTCCAAATTACTCAGACAATTGCTGGTCTAAATATTTGAAATTTTACATAAAGGGTATTCAGAAATAGGGCAAGCTTTTTCATCAGTTTGGGTCGAAAATTTTTAGTTACCAATATATGTATGTATGTATGTATGTATGTATGTTTGCATGTCTGCCTTAAACCTTCAATAGAGGCGACAGATTTTCCCAAGATCAGTATTGTTTTAAAGTTTGACCTTTCATACGACAAATATCGAAAAATTGGCTAAAAACATTAATATCTTCCCCTTAAACAAGGCACTTTTCTACAGGGGGAGGGGTCACTTTTTTCGCAGATATTTTGGAAAGTTATCATCTCCTTTAAATTGTCTAGCCTTAATTTTTAAAAATGTCGCTTCTGGTATGGCGGTGTTCGTAACAGCATAAACGTTAGGTTTAAACCCGTTCTTTTCCTCCTTTGCGGTACGGTTTCCTTCCTGCCTTTTTTTTTTTTTTTTTTTTGCTCAACATACACATCCAAACACCCGGGCAACGCCGGGCTGAAATGCTAGTATATATATAAAAGTGAACGTATCTGTGTGTCTGTGTACACTTTCATACGCAATAACTCTGTCAATTTTAAGTCTAAAACTCGAAATTTGATATACAGGGTACTGAGATTTGGGAAATCGACGTAACCGGTTTTCGGCTAGAAATTTGGCGATTAAGAAGTCAAAGTTCAACGATTTGACCTTTTAGAATTCTACCAAACTCCTCCGACAATTTTGGGTATAAACACTTAAAATTTTAGATATAGGTTCCTTGGACATGGATCTAATTTAATAACTTAAGTTGAGCCCCAAAAAATACAATTTAAGGGGTCATAATAGGGGTCAAAGTTAAAAAATTGACCTTTTTTTTTGCTCAGCTTACACCTCCAAACACCCGGGCAACGCCGGGCATCCATTGCTAGTATCTATATATCTATAAAAGTGAACGTGTCTGTGTGTATGTGTGTGTGTGTGTCTGTCTGTCTGTCTGTGTACATTTCCCTATGCAATAACTCTGTCAATTTTTAGTCTACAGACTCGAAATTTGATATACTGGGTACTGAGATTTGGGAAAATCTTTGTGATCGGTTTTCAGACAGAAATTTGTGTGTTAAGGGGTCAAAGTTAAACGATTTGACCTCTGATAACTCTACCAATCTTGAGATTTTAGATATAGGTTCCTTGGACATGGATTTAGCTTAATAACTTAATTTGATCCGAAAACAAATGTTAAGGGGTCATAATAGGGGTCAAAGTTAAAAAAATTTACCCTTTTTTTTTTTTTTGCTCAACATACACCTCTAAACACCCGTGCAACGCCGGGCTGAAATGCTAGTATATATATATATATAAGGAGGTATATTTGGTAAAAAAAAAAAGGGGAAAATGCTCAATACTTTAGTGGAGCTAAATATGTCTTTATTATTTCAACCTTGGGGTGTTGTCGTTTTTTTTTTTTTTTTGCTTAAATCATTACAGGTTGTGTCAATCGACAGGAAAATAATCTTGTTCATCCGATCTCATCAGGTTTTTCTTTACTTAAATTATCTGATGAGATCGGCAGAACAATATTATTTTCCTGTCGATTGAAACAAACTGTAATGATTTAAGCAGCCCCCCCCCCGAGATTAAAATAATAAAAACATATTTAGCTCGACTAAAGTATTGAGCACCTTTTCCTTGTTTTTGTTTACCTCCTTATATATATATATATATATATATATATATATATATATATATATATGCGTATTTTGAATGTAACCACAAAGAATGGAACAGAAGAAATCCACTTGCAACTAATTGAACATCAAATCGATTCCACCTAAAGAATTGGACTCATGAAACCGGATTGTGTTATATCAAACAATCATTGAATTAAACATAATTAAAATTAATAATTAGTTAATTTGATGTTCTATTTCAAAACTAATATACAAATAAATAAACTTTGTGACGGATATCTTATATGCATAACGAGTTTATAAAAAAAGTGCGATTTCATATTTCTCTTGCTTTTATTTGCGAAACCTTATCTTCGCGGTCCGTTATGCTGCAATAAAGCAAAATAAATGTCTTTACGTTTCGTTCATTTTATGTGCATTTTTCAATGTAATCATTTAACGTGGCCAACTATTTAGCATAAACGTTTTAAGTTGGTATCACCATGTCGGACACACCTGATTTATTTTCATATTATCCGAGATTGTCGACATATTCCAAGCATTTTGATAGACTGCCAGGCGATGACCGATTCGACAAGATCAGATCAGACGCCTATGGATTATAACCATGGCATTTAGATCGATGATTCGATTTTCGATCATTTTCTCAATAATGTTAATAATATCGATAGGTTCTCACTTATCAAAGAACAAGGTACACCAGAAATGATCTCGATAGAAAGGACGAATCGAACACCTCATTCAATAAATTCTGGGCCTTAATAATAAACCAACGTTTAGACTAAATTACTTTTATTCAACGGCATATTCTCCGTATGTAGTGATAAACTGATTACAACGCTTTAAAAATTCGATGTCTTTTTGTAAAACTTTTGTATGTGAATTGATAATTTTGATTATTCCGCATGGACTCGTACCGCAACAGATAAAAATACTAAAAAATAATTAGCTGTATGTGACATTCTAGAGGCTGCAGGTTCAATCTTTAGGACAGACAAATAACAATTTGCTTAAGATTTCCACTCTATCATGAATGATGGGCAGGAAACAAGCCTCTCTAGTGGATTAAATAAAAAAATTCTATTCAAAATGCCATACAGATTCTAGAGTTCATCAAGACACACTTGAAGAAAGACGGCCGAAAAGTTGTGCAGTTTGCATTCAAGACAAGAAAATTAGTCTGAATAATAGCATTCTTTTGGGCCTCAAAACACTTTTCAGTTTATGTCACTTCTTAATTGGCACTAAATCTTTTCCTGAAGCATTCTTTTGAGGTTTGCAAACGACCAGTAGTAGCTATGTATTAGATCTGAAGAATGGAATTTATGTGGAAGTAATTTAGAGTGGAATTCACATAGTTTGATCACCGATGCGATCTACTTGTGATACGGTGCATTGTCTTGGTGAAGGAGCACTTTTTGCTGTCTTATTCTTTCAGTTTTCTGGCGATTTCTTCATTCAAATGCATTAATAATGCTATATAATACCCGCTATAAATAATTCTATCTTTCTTAATTTGTTCCTTCAAATACACCAACAATACTATATAATATCGGTTATTAATAATTTCACATTTTTTAATGTAATACTTGCGCATTCCAAAATAGGAAGATTGAAACATTGTCGGCTGATGTTTGCGTTATTGATCTCTTTGGGCAGCATTCATTTCTTGCAGTCTGTTCAGCCGATTTGAGTCAGGAGTAAAATTGTGGATCCATATTTCATCCATTGTTTTTTATTGATGCAAAAACTCTTGTTGCATTGAAGCAGTTGAAAGCAATTCTTTGAATCGTAAGTGCGTTGTTGATTTTTTTAAAATGATTGCGAGCAAAAACGCGGCAACCACGTTTAACACAATTTTCTCACTGACAAATTTCTATATGTTTTAAAAGTGATCTTGTCTTCTGTGGAAGGGACTCTACCAAACTACCATGTTAATGTTTGGTCGATAGACTTCAAACTTGATATATGGAGAATCCAGACCTGTGGGACAAAATCGATTTGGTTTTTAGTCGACAAAAATAGCTGCTAAGGAGTCAAAATTGAAACATGCGAACATAGCAGGCGTAGTTCGGTGTAATGTGTATGCTTTACGCATGCACAAATATATTTGCTCATAAGCTTATACGTTTAACTGCGTTAATTTTTTAAAGTTTTGATAGGTTCAGATAGTAGCGAATGGCACTAGAAAACTAAATGTTTGGGTTTTGAGTTCTTGCTGATGGTACCCAATTAATATTTTTTAACTTTTGAAATCACTACTATTTATTTGGTACAATATAATAATCAATGGAGAAATTGCCTTATAATAATAAATACGAAATTTGCATAAATTAAAAATTCATACTTAAGCGTATTTTACGACCGGGCAACGCTGGCCGGCCTGCTAATATTCATACAAAACAGTGGAAAAACAAAATAATGATGACATTGCTTTCTGTTATCTTCAACTCGTTTGATATCTCAAGCAACTTGAAATTTACAACCGGCAAAGAAGGAGTTTGTGAATATTTTTTATGTTTTTCAGGACAGCTGCTAAATTTGTGCAATGGTAGATTTACTTAAAATACAATGATGTATAAACTAGTCCGATTGAGTTAAAATGTTAGAAAACTTTCATTAGAAGGTTAGTACTTTATGAAAATCATAGTGCTTTGGGCATCAACTTTATGCAATTGCCCTGGAATTCTTGACTGATGTGTTAAAAAGATAAAATACACAATGTATCCTAAAGTAAAATGTCGTGGAGACAGAATGTGTGAAAAAGACAGAAAGAAAAGCTAATTAATCACAGGAAGAAATAAAAATCAAACGATATATTGTGTGTGTGTGTGTGTGTGTGTGTGCGCGCGCGCGCGTGTGTGTGTGTGTGTGTGTGTGCGTGCGTGTGTGTGTGCGATGAGAATAATGGAAATAGTATTCCGACGAAATAGAAAAATAAATAAAGACGAAACGTTGATTGATACATAACTCGGTTTGTTCTATTTCATTTCTCTCTCTCTCTCTCTCTCTCTCTCTCTCTCTCTCTCTCTATATATATATATATATATATATATATATATATATATATATATATATATATATATGTAAATGTTGGTTCGTTCGGAGTTAATTGTCTAAAAAACCACTGAACGGATGGCTTCCACGTTTTGGTATAATATGTTTACTATATCCATGTGTGTTGTTATATATTTCTTTTTAATTATAACATTATACTTAATTTTTCTATGATAAATAGCTGGATTTCTTTGTACCGAGAGGCCATTTTTTTTATTTAGGGACAATTATTTATTACCGCTTCCTGTCACGTGACCAGTGTTTCAATTTAGCGGTTTTCCTGCTAGATCTGGAGATTTCGTTTACAATCTAGCGGGAAATTCTAGAAAATCTGGAGGTATTTGGCACCCAGACACTCGCATTAGATTGCTTGAAAATACTTTAAAACATAAAATAAACTCATTCATGTAAGTAAAAAAAAGTAGCATTTATTGCCTTTGGTAACAATTATTTATTGATTATTTGTTTTGTTTTTCACCTTTTTTTTCGACTAACCATTCTTAAATCTCACTATAAAATCGATTTTTCCAAGTACATTTTAGGTGGGGGGGGCATTCCAATCTCCCCGAAGGGGTTTGTATTACTGTACACGGGTTTGTATTACTGTACACATAGATTCGAAAAAGTTGTCAAAAAACAAATATATAACAAATAAATGTTATCAAAGGCAAGATAAGTAACTTTTCTGCCAAACTGGCTAGCGATTTTCTGGACATTTCTTTCTCCTGATCTCGCGGTTTTTTTTTTTAAATCTCAGTTGACAACATTGCATCACTAAAAAAACACCACAGGCTTAATGTAAACAGAATGTGTTTACAATATCGGTAAATTTTCAATGGGTTTATTGATAATGTAACCATGTGATTGAACTTTAATTTAAATTAACCACACGTGGTCGAAAAATGAATGCCGACGCTCAAAGTGTATACACATTTTGATTCCTCCCTTTACTTAAAAATTCACCAAAAATCAGGAAATTAACGAATTTTAATGAAAATTGCAGTATTTTTCAAATAATGATCCCAGAATATAATGAACTAATTATTTTTACTTAACTCTTGGTGAAAATGTTTTATTTTGTTTAAACAAAAAATACCTTTACTAAAGTTATGGTTTTCAGTAGTAAATAAAAAACGTAAGAATTTATTTTTGCTTTTTTTAAAGCATCGTAATTTGTAACAATAAAAAATAATTTTTACAGTAACATTACGAAAAAAGCCCCTAAAGTCCGTATTAATGTATTCGATATAACTCGAAGAAAAATGAATTATCGGATACTATTCAGGAAATTAAAGATTCAATTAGATTCCTATTTCAGTCACCTAAATTATTTAGGGTGAACCAAACCTAAATATTTTTTTTGGTAAATATCCAGATACGCTATTACAGAACACCGACCACTCTAATTTTTTGGGGGGGGATGTGATGTTGGGGCGCACGCGCGCCAACATCACATCCGCTCCCCCCCGCAATGTTAAATGGTGTTCTAATTGGTAAATGTCGGTGCGTTACTTACGGAAAATTTGAAAATTCGATGTTCCAGGTAAAAAAAAAAACAGATAAATTACCCCCCCTACTCCAACTTGGTGTGCTTTCCTTTTCTTATTTTATTTCTTTTTCAGCTAATTTTAAATTTTCCACCCAAAAAGCGCTATAATGTATTTTTGAAAATTAGAAAATTCTATGTCCTGGAAAAAAAATCCCCTCCTCCCAACATTGGTGAAGCCGTCGTTTATGCTACAGCGTGCATGCGCGTAGCATAAACGGATGCTGCAAAATGGTGGAAAGAAGTTCGTGGGTTCAGGGGTAAATACCATGCAAACGGTAAATTTGCCCCAAGTTTGACTATCAGATTCGTTGTCAGCGACCTCAATTACCTATAAAAAAACAAATTAGAGTGGTCGGTGTTCTGTAGTAGCGTATCTGGATATTTACCTTTTTTTTTTCTTGCTTAAAAAATAGCATTAATACAGTAAGTTAGGTAAACTGACTTTTTCGTTTAAAAATGGAATTATTTCCCTTTCGTTATTAACTTTAAAAAAAAAACATTTTTTTTTTAATAAATATTTTGTGGGGTTTGTATTACTGTACACATAGATTCGAAAAAGTTGTCCAAAAAGAAATATATAACAAATAAATGTTATCAAAGGCAAGATAAGTTACTTTTCTACCAAACTGGATATATTTTCGTGTTTTTATTCAATGTAACATGTTTATTCAGCTCGAAAACCATACAGTGTTTACTGATGTATTGAAACATTCAAGATGGCATCTGATTCTCTCTTTAACACGGTAAGTGTGGGAAAAGATGTTATAAATAAAAAACCGGGTTAAATACTGTTAAAAACTCGCTCAATATATGTTACCGTGACATAGATTGACATATATTCGGCGGGTTTTTAATAGTATTTTGTATAGTTTTTTATTTATAACACCTTTTTCCATACTTACGGTGTTAAAGAGGGTGTGAGACGCCATCTTGAATTTTCGAATACATCGGTAAACACTGTATGTTTTTCGAGCTGAATAAATATGTTACATTGAAACACAAAAAATATATCCAGTTTGGCAGAAAAGTAACTTATCTTGCCTTTGATAACATTTATTTGTTATATATTTGTTTTTGACAACTTTTTCGAATCTATGTGTACAGTAATACAAACACCCATTTTGTGTTTTATATACATAAAGTACAATTGTTGAATATTACTGTTTTGATTATATTCGTTTGGGGGGGGACACAATTAAAAAATTAAGAAAGATTAAAATGAAGCGAAATTTAAGTTTCCGTTCCATTTTTACAACAACCGTAAAACAGTGCATACTCAGCAAGTTTTATCGTAATTTATAAGCATATTGAAACACTAAATCAACATTTTATTTATTTTTTGCATAATAAATGATGGAAGTATTTTTCTGTTTATTTTCTTAACATCTGTTTAAAAAAAAATAAATAATTTGTACATTCTCTTGAAAAAAGAATCAAACTTTTCTCTTCTTTCACATGTGTTCCATTTTAACAAACTGAGCCACAGCAACGCGTGGCCGGGTACAGCTAGTATATATATATATATATATATATATATATATATATATATATATATATATATATATATATATTAATATATCACAAATTTGTGGAAATGCTTTTTTGCAGTAAGAGGAAATGATGGCATGGTTGATGTTTCATGTCGGGTAGATACTGCTACTGATAATAATTATTTCGTCTGTCTGAATCTGATATTGATATCAGATTGCTTTTTTTTTACAATATGATTTCTGTATGAAATTATGACTTGTGCATTCAAAACTAACCCCCTCTGTGCTATCCTAACAACTTATATATCAAGTCATTTGCACGAATTTGTGATATATATATATGTATTATGTATGTATGTATGTATATATATATATATATATATATAAATATATATATATATATATATATATATATATATATATAATAAAGATAATAAAGAGTAAGCGTCTTTAATATATGTCGGTTGGACTGTGTTTACATTTGACTCGTCGTCGATTTTATTTGTGAAATAATGTGTGAATTCGTCCATATCATCATCATTTTCTACTTCAAAAGTGATAGTCTTATAGCGAAACTTTTTTTTGCAAAAATAAGAACAAGATGTAAATCCGTGCCATTTTTTTTCAATTGTGCCCATCACCATCATCATCGTCCTGATCATTGAGTATTTAAGACTTTTGGAATTATCCTTCATGTGTATTATGTGTACGTATGTATATGCATATGTATGCATATGCGTATTTGTGTTCTACTATGTGTAACTATGTGTGTATGTTTTCATGTGTGTGCACATGTATATGTATGTTGTCATACATCTGTATGTATGCATGTGTTCATTTCCATGTGTGTGTGGGATGGAGAGGGCTCCCGTGGGGCGTGGTGAGGGCAGCACCTCTGGGAGAAGCAAATCTCTGATTAAAAAGAAAAACAACAAAGCGGGAGACCGGTACCAGCATTAAGCTGGTCTGCAGTTTGACTTGTTGCTGGTTATCTTGCTCTTGCTTGTTGCTGGATCTCAACATTTTGAACCGAGAGAGACAGAGATTTAGTTGTGTACAAAGCTAAAACTCTGTAACATCATCTTTGTATAGATACTCCCTCAGGCATTTGTCTATTAAAAAAAAGTCCTGTGGCGATAAAAAAGCTGTGACGTGTGTACGCCTGAAATGCTGGATGCATGTAACAATTAATCTGCCATCATTATATGTATCTATGTATGCATATGTGTATGTATATTTATATATGTATGTGTGTATATTTATATATGTACATGTGTGTTTACATGTATTTATATCTATGTGTATATGTATGTATATGTCTTTGTGTATATATGTTTGTGTGTGTATGTATATACATTTATATATGTTTGTATGCATGTATGTGTGTATATGCATATATGTGTATGTATGCATGTGTGTATGTATATGTATGTGTATATGTGCATGTATGTGTGTAGGTGTATGAATGCATATATATGTATGTGTATGTATATGTAGGTAAGTGTATGTATATATATGTGCATATGTGTACGTATATGTATGTGTATGTGTAAGTATATGTATGTATGTATTTGTATATGTGTGTATATGTATGTATATGTGTATGCATGCATGTGGGTATGCATATGTATGTTTGTGTATTATGCATGGTGTATGTATATGGGTATATATGGGCGTATGCTTATAGACATGTATGTATGTATGTATGTATGCATGTATATATTTATATGTATGTATACCAATGACCGTCTTGTGTATGTTTGTGTTTGAAACACTTGATAAGTGGATAGTCCTTAATCCGCGTAGTTTCGAAGAAATACTTTCCTTCTCATCAGAGGGTAGGGATTAGCAAAATGCGAGATCGGATTTTGCATACAAAAGTATTTGATGAAACAACAAGTAAGTCAAAGATCTTACTTGATAACAAAAAAGTGAAGAAGGGAAAAATTCCAATAATATTAATAATTGCAGATACTGTCTCAATACTTTATAATGTAATAATCCTTTATTTTAATTCTTTATTTCTTCTTTGCTCTGATGAGAAGGAAAGTATTTCTTCGAAACTCCGCGGATAAAGGACTATCCACTTATGAAGTGTTTTCTTTTCAGATTAAATATGTGTTTAACTCTTTTTCAAAGTGTTTTAACATGTTTCATTAACTGTTTGCTCGTATTATAAGCTCTATCTCCTATTTGGTTTTATTGAGCTTTTACATCTGGCTGAGATAACTTTATGAATATTAATTCTTTAATATTTATAATATACTTTAGTTTTACCATCTTGGATCATTTTTGTAAATTTAATTGTAATTTTTATTTTATATGTATTTATTAAATATATATATATATATATATATATATATATATATATATATATTTATATGTATATGTATATATATATAAATCACAAATTTTCTCAAATGACTTGTTATTTAAGTTGTTTAGGATAGTACAGAGTGGGGTGAGTTTTGAATTTGCTTTTTTTGCGGCAAGAGAAAATGATGGTATGGTTGATATTTCATGTTGGATAAATACTGTTACTGATAATAATTTTTTTCGTCTGGTGAATCCTCAATATCAGATTCCTTTTTTTTTTACAATATGATTTCTGTATAAAATTATGACTTGTGAATTTTAAATATTTAAAATATCTATCTTGAACTACGAAAATCACTCTTCCCCAAATTTTCCATTGCAGACTAAATCAACACTTGATGACCTGGTTATTATCCCTCTAACGTTCGAGATATAAAAACTTGAAACGTACAGATTATGTAGTATTGCTCTTATTTCTGTTAAATAAAGTTTCTGTTGAGCTGATCTCTGTTCTTTACAAACTCTACAGCTGAATATTGCTTTCCTGATAGATGATAGATGAAAAATCTCTTCCGTCGTACAAATGTTCAAAGAATTCTAGCGAAAGAAGTAAATTATTATCTCATCAGTCGACTTTGAACTGTTCACTACTTTTAATCATTAATTAAGCCTGCGATTTTTCGCCACCTCATTCATGCTGCACTTCTGCCTTTCAGCATGAATTCAGGGAAGCCTGTTCTTTGATAAGGTCTAATATAAAGGTCTTGTCATAAAAATTTATTCGTATGGCATGACTGAGCATATATTAAAACTAATTAAATCTTTCTTATCCGAAAGAAAAATCCAGGTTGTCATCCATGGCAATACAATCACCATGAAATTAATGCGTGTGTATTCTGGGTGTCGATCCGAGGGCATTTATTGTTGTTGTTTTTTATAAAAAGATCTTTATAATTAATTGTGTCCCAACAGAGTACATTTCATGATGATATTGTGCTCAACTCTAGTCATATCGGTCAAACAGATGCGCACATGCCATGGACAATGGTTGAATCCTTAGAAAATGGCTTCCAAGCTATACTAAAATGGGAACATAAATGGATGATAAAAAGGAAAAAACATTTTCTTAAACAATTTTAAGGAACCATTTGCAACCAACGACTGCCATGCCTAATAATATGTTAACCATGAAAGTTCACCGTCCAAAGTTCTCAACTTAACATTGAAAAAGTTCAACGTGAACTGGAAACCAATAGATAGATATTTGCAAGGCTGCTGAGAAGGAAATGGGCGTTCTAGAAAACTTCCCATATTTATGTAGAGGCCACCATATTCTGGTACCAGTTTTAAGTAAGCCAAACCCCCATTGATTTACTGTGACGGTCATCAGAGGCCGATAGGCTTTCTTCTCTAATAGCTTCCTTGCTCGAGCTGCTAGTCTTTGCAATTTTCTTTCCTGCTTCGTGTTTACATTACTGTATCGACATGCAAAAATTTGAATGTAATGCGAACAAACATTTCTCAGCAAAACACATTCACTTCATGAATCTCGCCCCTAATTACGTATTAGAGTGAATAAAAGTTAAAAAATTAACATTTGTAAAACTCTACTTTGTATTTAGCACTTTTAGAAGAATAGTAGTTTATCAATACATTTGAACTTGCTCAATTCATATATATGTATGCACACACACACGCACACACGCAAATGCATATATATATATATGTGTGTGTGTGTGTGTGTGTGTGTATGTGTGTGTGTGTGTGTGTGTGTGTGTGTGTGTGTGTGTGTGTGTGTGTGTGTGTGTGTTGAGACATTATATTGAACAAAGATGGAGGAAGTAAATCAAATCGGCGAAGAATCAATTTAGTCCCGAGTTTGAGTGTTAAGTAATTTCTAGTAACAAAGATGGCGGCGAAGAATCAAATGCAGGTTCGTGACAGAGATGTCGACGAACTGACTAAATCCAAAATTCAACATTTTTATAGTAACTTTTGAAGCTTCTGATTGGTTGGTTATTATAACTTGTGTTTATAAAAACGATCGTCGAAATCATAAGTGTCATACCCTCACCCTTTTTTGATATAATTAAAAGGTTCTTTTTATAGATTCAGTGAAAATGTCGGCTATATTATTCTCAGATGTTACATAATTATGAGTAATAGATTTTTTACTTATTTCATCCCTTATGAAATAATATCTGATATTAATATGCTTCAACCTTTGATGAATTATAGACTTATTTGATAATAAGATACTACTCTGGTTGTCACAATGAATTACTATAGGTTTTTTACTTAGATCTGGTTTTAAAATAGATTTTAGAACCGTGCCTCCTGCTCCAGATAGGTAAGGGCTACACATTCTGCTTCACAACTAGAAAGGGCAACGATTTGTTGTTTTTTAGTTTTCCAGGAGATCATAGGTTCAGTTTTTTATAGTCTAAAATAGTATTTCGTTATACTTTTCCTCTGCTCAGAGTTACCCCATCTGAATCTGAAAATCTTTCTAATTTAGAGGATATGTTGACTTTTTAAATATTAAAGATTGTTCCTTGGTTCCTTTTAAATAAGGAAGGACTTGTTTAGCACGAGTAAGGTTCTTAATTGTCGTTTTTGATAAGTTTTGAGATAGTTTTGTTACAGTGTAACACATATCAGGCCTAGTGGCGGTCATCAAATAGATTACACTTCCAATAATTTCTCTGTATAATCGATCGTCTATTAATTTAGTTTGGGTCTATATTTTTATTTATATCCATCTCAACGGGAGTTGTACGCGTTTTCCAATCTTGCATTCCGAACTTGAGCAGAATGTTTTCAATGTACCGTGATTGGTTCATTATTATAGTTTCATTTTCACATGTAAACTTTATACCAAGGAACCATGACAGTTGTCCAAGATCGGTCATTTAAAATTTTTATTTAATTTATTTTTAACATCTTTTAAAGTGTGTCACAATTAGAGGCGAATAATATATCGTCAACCCAAAAAACGAAAATTAACAATTTATTACCTATATTTTAAGTATACATGCATGCATATATGGGACATTGCTTGAAATTAGCGATTTATTCAATTTCCACGCGAAATTTTTATTTTTCATTTTAAATCCCTCTGGAGGCTAAATAGATTTCACAGTAAATCGGAGCATTTAAATAAGCATTTTTTTTACATCCATTTGATATATTTTTAAATTGTATTGAGCGGCAAATTGTAATAAAATTCTAATTGTCGTTAAATTTGCCGTTGGTGAAAATGTGGCAAAATATTCCACTCCAGAAATTTGCGAAAACCCTTTTGCAACAAATCTTTCTTTAAAAGTTTTCCTAATTTTTTTTCTTTGAGAAGAAATTATATTCTTATCTTTTGTTCTTGCCATAATTTCGTATTATTTTCAGATAAACCTTTCGATTCGGGTTTCATAGCTTTTTTCCATTCTTGGTGCTTTTCTGAATTAACCGCCTCATTATAACTTTCTTGTGCACGTTTCAACGAGATACAGTAATCCACTGCGTAGTCTTGTATCTTTTCAATTTTTTAGAAGCCTGACCTTTTTCGCTCCCTTATCGGGTATCGGCGTGTCGAGTTAATATTTACGTCAGTAGTTTTGCTGCAATTGTCGTCAGTATTAATATTTTCATAATTATCGATTAGGATACTCATGTCTTTCGTCAATAATAAAAACGATGTACGGCACTCGTCTGCTTCAATAAAATCCTCCAAATAACTCCCTTTCATTCTGTTTCACTTATTACTTTCTTTTCGCAACAGAATTGAATTGGTAGCAAAACTAGTCGCTGAAGCGCCGTAGTTGCTATGGAAACCAGTAAGAGTGTCTGCAGACCATACGAATGAATGACCAACAATCAACATCCGCCGCTCACTTCTTACGTTTTTTACGATTTTAAACACCATTAAATTCATGATAACTTTTGTTTTACTGAACAAAAATTGAAAAAAGAAATTCACAATATAGCTGAGAAGGTAATCTATAAACTGTAATAATTGTTTGAAATTTGGTGAAAAACTGAGTGAACGGTGAAGCTTTAAAGCAGTTTTTAACGACTAAAACTACTATATATCCAAACACTACCGAGAGGGAGGGAGAGAGAGAAACAGACAGACAGACAGACAGAAAGACAGACAGACAGAAAAAAAGGAAGCGAGAGAACGACGGAGAGGGAGTTATACAAATATACAAATAGTGTTCACATAATTGAAAATCTATACTCAGGAAATAGAGAATCGATAAGATGATGATGTCTTTTTCCAGGAGACTTAAGATAAATGAGCCTTGGTTTTTCAATTATGTCTTGGTCAACTAGATCAGGCCAGGGCAATCCTTTTTCGAGAACTCTGCCACGTAAGACACAACTTTTTATTAGGCAAGATGCGTTACTGAAAAAGTAATTTTTTACCTGAAATGTTTTTTTAACGATTTCTACTACGGAAATCAATACCTGTAAGAATCTTCTTTTTTTATCTCTTTTATTTAACTAAACTTTTTATAAAACTACTGAAATCTTGAAAATCTTCAGAAAATAGAATCGTTAATAAAATTCCGAATCCTTTCTGCAGGCGAACTCTAACTCGGTACTAATAAATTTTAGTCTATACTTGACTTGTCCATCAAGTTTCATACATGAATATCCAACAGTCCTTATTTTATCGCCGTTATAATAATTAGCTTTGAAAAATACCGCGCTTTACCTGTTTATCCTTAACATGTTTTGGATAGACGAACAGGAAGGTGAACGATGGTTTCAATTAGCTGATACACTTTGGAGATGTTATCACCAGTAGGAGATGTGATCCTAAATGTACTTCACACCAATCGGATCTTATCTCCCAGATTTTTATCTGTGAAGTTATCTAAAAAATAATGACTATCAAAATAAAGTTTCTTGAGCTGAAGAATCTCTTTAGCCCAAAATCATTGCAGCACACACAGTGAAGAGTATCATGATTACGTTGTGGGTAGAGGGTCACCATGTTCGTGATCTAACTCTATTAATATAAGCAGTACAAAGCGAGACATTTAAGGGCAATGATTTGACACGTAGAATTTTTTATATACAGAAGTTAATATGTGGAGCATACTGAACCGCGATAAATACTGTTGGATATTTATGTTTGAAATTTGGTGAACAAATCAGACTAAATTTTATGTGAACCAAATATGATTTGCTTGCAGGAAGTATGCTGAACTTTATTAACTATTCGATTATTCCTGGTATTAATGTTCTTATCCCATGATATTGCTGACTGTCTCTACTCTACAATTTGGTTTACCGGGAAGGATTCGCTTGAGAATAAATGATTATATGAAAGCGAGAATCCATCGTGCTAAACAGATAAAGTCGATAGAGAGAAGAGTCGCTATGACAGACATAATTCAGACCTAGCTGACATTCTGAATTTGAGTTTTAGGTCATATATAGAAACTAAGTATAATACTTTAACAATGTCATCCATAGACTGTTTCGCAGCTTTTCAGTGCGGGTAGATTAGCAACTACCTCAAGCTAGGATTTACTGATTTCTTTTTATTTGACTCGCCCTTAGCCCATTTGTTTTGTATGAAGATTCTTTGGGGTATATTTTTATGTAATATATATATATATATATATATATATATATATATATATATATATATATATATATATATATATATAGTTGTGTTCTGTCATTTTTGCCGATTCTGTGAGTACGGAAAATTACAATGTTGTCCAGATACTTAACCTCTGTTTACATAAGGAGCATTGCTTTATACGCTAGTTGCAGTTTATTATAACATTCTCCAATAAGTCGTGGTGTGTATTTTATTAGGACGGTCATTTTCCATTTGTAAACAATCTCACATACGCCATCCAGCGGAAAACAGCCGTCATTATCGCAGGGTTCTAAAAATAGCAACACCTCTTTTCTCGCTTCGAACTGAAAAAAAGAAAACATAACTTTAACCCGTTCTCGGAAATCAAAAAGAAGAGACTTTGATTTCGAGCTGAATCGAACGTAAACACAATAAAGTTACATTTGAAACTCATTCAATGTGATTGATTCGTGGAGGAATTAATTCTCTTCATTAGTTTTTTTTTTTTTTTTACTGAGAGCGACGCCTTCTGTAACAATAATATTTCATAAATGCAGCGCGTCTGCGGCCAACAAGATATATACGGCCATTAAGCAGGAAACTTCAAGAATACAACTTTGAAGACAGCAGCAGCTCAGCAACCGAAGGTTCTCATCATCAACAGCAGCAGCTCAGCAACCGGAGGTTCTCATCATCATCAACAGCAGCAGTTTAGCAATCGAATGAGCCTGCCACACATTCCTACAGCCTTTCATCGCCTCCTGCTACCCTCAGTAGTGTTCCAGTGCCGGTCAACGTCAAGCTACACACTCCAGGGCCTGTCAACATCCGACTTTCGAGTGTTGGTCGACGTCAGGCTACAATCTCCTGAAATTGTCAACGTCTGCTTATCCGTTCCAGTGCTAGTCGATGTCATACTACACTCTAGAGCCTTTCAGTGTCTGGTTACTCATACCAGAGCTCACTAACTTCCAGCTCAGCAGCCCACTTACGCCTACTTACCAAAGCCCTAATGATATCAGACTGATCCTGATTTACTCGGACTGACCACAATCTCAAGTTCAATTTGCACTTTTTTTCCGAAAATAAAGGACGATTCGTCGTCTTTAAATGTACTTCAGCTTTTTGTCATTCTCCCTTTTGCTATCGCAGTTGTCTTTTTGCCTTTGTGTCTAACATTCTTAGTTGTACAGTCGATTGGTTTTATCATCCCCCCCTGTAAAATGCCCAAACCAAGATGTTTATAGGCCGCCATAAATTTTTCTATTTAGTACATTGATTGAAAACCTGAAAAATTGATTAGT
The DNA here is from genome assembly GCF_053919585.1 of Euprymna scolopes. Taxonomy (NCBI): domain Eukaryota; kingdom Metazoa; phylum Mollusca; class Cephalopoda; order Sepiida; family Sepiolidae; genus Euprymna; species Euprymna scolopes. Next base: position 117,565,207 of record NC_136503.1, on the reverse strand, counting down.
AAATTCTTGATAATTATAATTAAATAATGGTTATTCTTCTATAGCTATAGACACTAGTGTTTCATGCTTACCCACTCATCATATATATATATATATATATGTGTGTGCTAAAACTTTTTCATTCTAAATGCTACACAATTATGTACAAAGTAGAAACTATGCATAAACAGAAATGGGCGTAATAATAGTTCAATGAACCCAAACATCTAATTATAAAATATAAATAATGAATAATCAATTAATGAATATTCGTCTTTCAAAGAAATATGCAAATTAGTTAACCTTTATAAAGTCGTTCACATAGCCATAGCTGCAAAGTTCAGACAAATGTTAAAAATGTTGATTTGAGTCAGAGGTTCAAATCACATCATCGACAGAACAACCATCATCTATGCATATACTGAACTGGTTTATTAATTGTTAGTTTGGAATAAGCCAGCGTTTGTATGTTTGTATGTCTGCCTTTTTACCTTTTTCAAAACGATTTTTCTTACTCAACTCCTTTCTTACACAATAACCCTTTCTTCTGCTTTTGAAAGTTTTCTCATGTCGCTCATAACCCCACTTTCATATTTTTCCGTCTATTTTGTCTTTTTCTAAACTAAAATACATTTAAAATCAGAGTTTCTATTTTGCCCATACTTCTGTATAATGCCGATTCTCGCCTTTTTTCTGATAAGTATTTAGTTTTGAAATGTCATGGCTTAAAGAGGTTTCCATATTCTTCTATTCCTTACTTTAACCATCTTTAACCTTATTGACATGATAATGCTATAAAGTTTTTACATAACTTTTATCCTTATCTTCTTATCTTTCATATATGGGTATGCATGTTATTTCTTATTATGTAACCAAGTGACTGCCAGCACCAGAATAAAGGTACCGTCCCTTTATTAAATGAGGTTACAATAATAAATTATTAAACATTATTTATCGATATATATATATATATATATATATATATATATATATATATATATATATATGAGCAAACAGTTAATAAAACATGTTAAAAACACTTTGAAATGAGTTTAAAACATATTTAATCTGAAAAGGAAACACTTGATAAGTAGATAATCCTTAATCCGCGGAGTTTCGAAGAAATACTTCCCTTCTCATCAGACGGTAGGAATTAGCAAAATGCGGGATCGGATGAAACAACAAGTAAGTCAAAGATCTTACTTGAAAACAAAACAGTGAAGCAGAGGGAATATGGTAAAGAAAAAGGTGATTGCACATGAATGGATAGTCTGGTGGAAGATAAATAATCCAGTGACAGTAAAATCCAAATGTATGACTTCAAGAAAGTTAATTCAATTTCCATTTGCACAAGTAAAATCCAAGGAAATCCCGTAATTGGAAGAATTTATTTCATATATATATATATATATATATATATATATATATATATATATATATATATATATATATATATATAAATTTAATATTTAAATGAATAAATAATTAAAATATTATTTATCTATCAATTAAAATAATTGACTATTTATCAATATATATAAAAGACTGTTCCGTCTTTTTAGGAATCATTAGTACGAAATATACATATATACGAAAAATGTATACATACAAACGGATTTCAACTTACAACCGTGTATACATGCATGCATGTATATTTGTATGTAAAAAAATGGGAAGTGGAAAATCAATTCTAGTATCATGTTGTCTGCAGTTCAACTTCTTTCTTGTTATCATACCCTTGCTTGTTGTTGGACCTTGACATTTTGAACCAAAAGAGGAACTTAGCTGTCGTACAAAGTTAAATAGATACATTAACCATCTTCAATGGCAACTGTTCATATTAGCAGGAACAAGAAAGCTATCTAAACTATTGTTACACAGGTTAATTTATATTTCATTAATGCCACATCTCTTCTACAAATAATCTTGATTTCAGATACCATTGAAATACTTATTGGGTTGCTGCATATACCACTAGTCCTGTTAGACAAGATTCAAGAAAGAGTCTCCAGCCGAATAGACGCCGCACTCTCAACCAAACTAAAATATCTGTCATATCACCACAATTTTGCATTCCTATACATGATTAACAAGTACTTTAATGAAATGTTCTCTAAAGAACTCATAACATGTCCCTCCTTAAATAAATAACCCTCACTAAACCGTCAAGTATCATGCCTCCTTCACTGGAAGTCTCTAGATGCTGGTAATCCTTCTACTCTAATAGGTTCTTCTCTCGAACTTCTGGATTGGAATTTTCTGTTTCCTGCTTTCTTGGTTGTACTAACATGCAGAAGTTTAAAGGTAATGTGGACGGACAACTCGCTGCTCAACTTATAACATAATCCCTTGTAGAAATGATCTCAAATAGTACGTCCAAATGACTGTATGCCTTGTTTGAGGCGAATAAGTGTAAAGTGAAAAACGAATGAATGGCCAACAATCAGCACCCGATTTCTTTTTAATCAGGGTATACATTACAATAGTCCCAAACTAAAATTAGTTTGAACTCAAGAATATATTCAACGATGCCAGCCATTCAAATTGTCAAAATGTCAGTGTAATATCCACTTTAGTTACTTAGAGATTGGAGCTAAGGGATGTTCTTTGTGACAATCCAATTAGGATCGGTTTGCATGCTTTACAAGTACACATTCCATATCTGATGGCTGTAGGGCTTCAAAGTCTAATAAAATGTAATGGTATGAAGAGACGTTATCATTCTGACATTGAGTTACATGATAAAAATATAGAAAGAACACCTTTAAACTAGACAGGGTGAGAGAAAGAAAGAGAGTGTGAATAAAAGAAGGAGAAAAAACTTAAGATAATTTTATCCATTGATAGGTGGCTGGCACTGAACCCCATGGAGAAAATGAGAAGATAAATTGCTTTTTACTTATTCTATTATGTAGAAAAAATCAAATTCCACCTGAATTATGACTTTTAAGATTCCTCTTATAGTGCACTCTTCTTGTATGACTAAATAATAAATAGTAATTTTAATTACAAAATTATTTAAGAAAATAATAAATTCTAAAAAATAACAATGATATATATATATATATATATATATATATATATATATATAACAGCTGATGTATGTATGTGTGTAAATATTTAATTGATAAAAGGTTAAATTAGTGGTCACATAACACTGAAATTAATAGTAATCATTAAGGCTAGGACAACAGCATATTCTTTTTCTTGTTTTAACTCTCAAGTGTGTATTCATTGATATCTTATATAGAGTGATGTGGTTCTCTATCGATTAACTATGTCTAACTGTGTCGGATATATACTCGAGAATCAAAACAATGAAAAGAATATGCTGCTGTCATATCCCTAGTAATCATACACATGGTTTATAACGAGAAAAAATCTTTGTTTGGATGGATAAATAACGCGTATAAAATATATTGGCAAGTTGAAATGCAAAAGTTCATTTAAACTTGCCGGCATATTTCTATTACTTTTGCGTATTCATGGCTTGAAGTAGTTTAAATTTAAATCGATCTTATGTTTTGTCTATAGTTAAATGTGTAGATTTCTATATCGATTTATTAACTGATTGAATTTTTTAGACATTTAAAACCGGTTATAGAAATTATAATTCTTTGAAGATATAAACTTACCGAAACTTTCAAAAATGTAGTTTTCCCACCCGTACTCCTGGAAGTAAACGACATTTCTGAAAAAAGCAAAGGTAAGAAAATGACAATGACGACACTCTTTTAAATCGGTTTTTAAACTGGATGCCTGCTGTGTTTCGGTTCAGTTTTTTTCTGAAAATATTTATTCTGACTAAGAAACCTCGTTAGAAAGATTTTTTACTGTAAATAAGCATAATACTAAAATATATATCGTAGTATTTAAATTATCTTTAAAAAGTAACGCTTGTAAAATCATTTCATGGTCTGATAAATAAAAAACTAAAAACTAGTTTACATCTTAAGCTATTTGTAAAGTACGTTATCATTATTAATACGGCATTAAAAATTAGTAACAAAATACAGTATATAATACACATGTATATACTCAAATAACATCATAAATAACACGGTAACCAGGAGTTGGAAAAACATCGTATTCCACATCGTAACCTGAAAAAGTCGTGTCACAAGGCCAACGCATCCCGGGATTCTAGTTTGTATGAAATAATACCCATTTTCTTGGAGATTTTCTGTCGCTTATTTTTACAAATGGCTGCCTAACTAAAGTTCGTACTTATTCAACTACTTATCTGTTTAAAAATGATACATTGTTTTGATCTTATTCATACAAACACGGTAGCAATAGACTATTAATTAAATACTAACTTATTTCATTTAATTATCTAATATAACTTTTACGTTATTAATTAACTAATGAGATTTTTTTACATAGGTATCACGACTTATCAAGGCCCAGGGGCCACTCGAGAATAAGGGTTAAAGAGTGTACAGTAGTCAAAAGGACAATATAGTAATTGTCAGTACTCGAAATTCAGTAAATTTGTTAACTTATATGGAACGGCTTATCAAGGAATCGTTTACATTGGACTTGAAGACAACCATATTGTAGTCAGCTGGAAAGCAGGAAAAGGGATGACAGTTCCACAGGCGTGGAGTTCTAAGAAAAAAGCTTTGTTCATGGAATTTACGTTTAGGTTCAGGCGCATATAAAGAGTGGGGGGGGAATTATTGATAGTGTTTTCAGCTAGACGAGTGTTTCTTGTAAAAGTTTGGCATGGGGGGACCACAGATTGAAGCTCAGTCGAGAACTTGCCACAAAAATGACGATAAAGCAAATACAAACTTGATACATCTCTTCTGTGAGATAAAGGTTGCAGAGAAGAAAAAAGGGCATCTCCTATGAGGCTACGAAGTCTATTTTGAACTCTATCAAGGCAGGATAAGTCCTTTGTAGCAGCTCCTGCCCAGATGTGGCAACAGTAATCCATCCTTGGATGTACCTGGCTCTTATATAGATAGAGAATTGCATCAGCAGTGAGATATCTACTGGATCGATAGAATGATCCCACCATTTTTCCAGCGGCTTTGGCAACAGATTTGATGTACGTGTTCCATTTCAGATCAGGCGTAAAGGTGAAGCCCAGAAGCTTGTCAAATAATGACGCCTCCCCAAGACGAGAGCCATTCATTTCAATTGATGCCACATGGGAAAAAAGCGTTGATGATATAAAGATAGAAGCTTGGTTTTAGATGCATTAAAAGTCACCAGCCATTCCTTTCCCCATTGTACAACGTGATCAAGATCAGAGGAGAGAGAATCGGAGAGAACTTGGTCGTTTACGGTCTTAGATGTGCTACCATATATGGTAGTGTTATCAGCATAAATGGCTACGAATGATGTAAGGATGTGATTTGGAAGATCATTAATGTACGAGGGGCGTGCAATAAGTAATGTCCCTGACCCACTTCCAGTTGTCTGGTCTAGCTGAAATTTTGCATGTGCAATGATTTATATCTCTATGGGTTATGTGGCAAATTACAGCTCTGAATTAATTGTGGTTTCTGTTTTACAGGTATTTGAACCGAGTCAAGTGTGAAATGGAGCCTGTTGCATGTCGATCAGTGATCCGGTTTTTGTATTTGAAAGGGCGCACACCACAGGAGACTTTTGATTAAATGAAAGAAACTTGAAAGTGATAATGCACCATCGTGACCTTGTAAAACGCTGGCATCGTGAATTCAAACATCCAAGGATGGCTGGAAGTCTGTGGAAACAGCTCCCAGACCTGGTTGCCCGTTTCTGCCATTGATGAGGCATCTGTCCGTCAAGTTGAGGCTGCCATTTTGGAAGATCGCCGCATTACTATTCGTCAAATAGCTGAAGATGTCAAGATTAGTACAGGATCTGTGGAAACTATCATTCATGACTATTTTATATTCATAAGGTGTCTGCCATATGGATTTCTAAGTTGCTCACACCATTCCAGAAGCGAGAACGCGTCGAGTGCTTGAGGATAGATTTGGAGATGTGCCAAGAAGATGAGTCAAAGTTTTTCAAAAGACTGATTACACAGGATGAAACCTGGGTCCATCACTATGATCCAGAGATGAAAGCCCAGTCAATGTAGTGGAGCACTTAGACTCACCACCTCCAAAGAAGACAAGGGTGCAGCCCTCCGCTGGCAAGGTCATGCTCACAGTCTTCTGGGACCAGGACGGAGTAGTGATGAGATATTTCCTGGCAAAGGATACCACAATTACAGGAGCCTATTATGTTTCACTTTTGAGGAAATCAAGGGAAGCTATCAAAATCAAGAGGCGGGGCAAGATCAGCAAAGGTATCCTCCTCTTGCAGGACAACGCTCCGGTCCACAACTCGCATGTCGCCAGATCAGAAGCACGGGCATGTGGTTATGAAATCCTACCCCATCCTCCCTAATCTCATGACCTTGCACCATCTGAATTTCACCTCTTCCCAGCCATTAAGTTGTTTTTTGAAAGGAAAGCGTTTCCCAGATGATGCAGCCTTGATTTCTGAAGTCACGTGTGGTTGGAGGACCAACCTCGGGATTTTTTACAAAAACGGTCTCCAGAGCTGCATCAAACGATGAGAGAAATGCATAACTCTGGGTGGGTTCTATGTAGAGAAAGATTGATAACTGTGCAAAGTTTCGTTGCTATACTACTATGGAAAGTGGGCCAGAAGCATTACTTATTGCACGCCCCTCGTAAATCAGGAAGAGAGTTGGGCCCAAGATTGAACCCTGAGGGACCCCAGCATTATTACTGTGAGCTTCTGATTTCTGCCCATAAACTACTACTCTTATGAACCTATCAGAGAGAAATGATTTGATAATTGAGAAGACGTTTCCAGCTATACTGTAGCTGGAGATCTTGTGAAGTAAACCTTTATGCCATACCCTATATCAAAGGCTTTAGATATATCCAGAGCAATTGCCCTTGAAAGGTTGCCTCCGTCGAGAGATTCGCTAATCCTATGAGATATAACGGTAAACACATCTGCGTTAGATCTAGCAGAACGGAAACCATATTGTGTGTCACCAAAAAGGTTATTTTTACTGCGATGGTTGATTACTTCTCTATTTAACACACATTCCAGCAACTTACTCATGACGCACAGGAGACTTATTGGCCTGTACTGAGAGGGAGATGACCGATCACCTAAATTCTTTAATACAGGGAAAACTGATGAGATTTTCCAGGGCGATGAGAAGCAATTCTCCTTAAGGCAATGTTTAAACAGTTTTGTAAGTATGGGCGCTAGTTTTGGTTGAAGTTTTTTGAGTACTATATTTGGAATACCGTCAGGGCCAGTTGCTTCACTGGAAAAAAGGTTTTTGATTAGCTTGGCAACATCACGTACAGATATTTGTATATCACATAGCGTGTTTTCTGATACAGGAGGAAATGTTAGCGGTTGTCGGCCTTGGTCGCAACGGGTAGAATAAGCTGCAAAGTTATTGGCAAAGAGTTTGGCTTTGTCTGATGCTAACGAGATTATCTCAGGTCCATTGATGATAGTTGGGATAGAGCACACGCTTCCGTTCAGGATTCTGTTTGCTATTTGCCAAAACTGGTGGAAACCAAGTCGCTGCTCAGCTACTTTTGACTTGACGGACTGAGCATACAACTCTCTTACGTTCTTTATTACTTTTTACAATGGTTGCTGGCAGTTCTGAAAGCAGCTTTAGTCTCAGTACATCGATTACGTTTGAAACAGTGGAAAAAGTGATTTCTGTACCCAATGACAGCAGCACATTCTGAAGAGAACCACGGCTGCCTGTTAGGTTTTCACTGGAACTTTTTGAGGGTATGGAACGGTCAATACCTACAATTAACCATTCCGTCAGGTCCAATACTATAGAGTATAAATCTTTTTTAAACATGGAACGCAGAGGTAAATCTGATATAAATGTATGGAAGCTATCCCAGTCAGCCATAGAGTATCGATATACTGTACGATGAAGAGGTACGTCTGAATACATTTTATAGTTCATTTTTATCTTAACTGATACAACAGATTGGTCGGAAAATCCAAGTGGAGACAGAACGGAAACTGAACACAGCTCACGGCATGTTTTAATAAAAAGGTCTAGGAGACTTGCATACTGGCCGTCAGAGTGGTGCACACAGGGGGGTTCGTGAACAATCTGAGTGAGTTCATAAGCAATGGAGAAATCGTGACAGAACCTCCCCACATCATCGGTCTTGTTTGAGTGAGTTAACCATTCCACATTGTGAACATTGAAGTCTCCACATACGTGAATGTTAGCTGAAGGATAAGCAGATAGGACATGGTCAATTTTGTCAGATATGCTTTAAATATAGTAACTCCGCTGTTATGGGGCGATATAGAGTAAATATAAACGCAGTAGTGTGTGCAAGTGCAACCCAAAATCATATATAGGGTAAGTTAGAATCTTCTCTGGAGATGTCCCTACCACATGAAAAGCCATCTATATATATAAAAGCGAAAATGTATGTATGTATGTGTGTTTGTATATCTGCTAAAAACTTTTGACCGACGGAAAAAAAATTCACAAACTTGGTCTCATATGAAAGCCCTACCCTCCGGACGGCAAATATCGAAAAATTGGCTCAAAAGAACCATCAGAAGTGCGTCAACTGATCGATTCTCTGCAAAAAAGTGACATTTTAATGTTAAACATTACATATTTTTAAATCGATTTATAACTGCCCCAAAAAATACTGGCGCCAACTCTTCTACATAAAGTGTACGCGGGGCCGTTTATTTTGGGTCAACTTGTATTTAAAACCCGCTGAGTCATGTCACCTGATCTTGACGTCAGCAAGCTGTAATGCAGTCTGAATTTAAAAACATTGTTTTTATAGGTAAAAAAATTTTTAACCCTCACACAAGCTAAACTATGAACTTCTACGCTATGACAACGTTACCAAAGTTATTAGCACGTTAAAAATAGTTAGATACGATAGTTAAACGAAAAATAACAAGCCAAAAATGTGAAGTAAAAAAATACGCTTACAAAAAATATTAACAGTCGAAGTTTTTACAAAAAAAAAACAGCCAGACGCCATTTTCTTTTTAGTAACACTCTTTAGAGTAAGGAAGATGAAGTGAGACAGAGAGAGAGAGAGACATGCACAAACGCAAACAGAGAGAGAGAGAAAGAGAGAGACAGACAGACAGATAGAGAGAGATGTCTAGACAGGAAACGAAATACATAATTTAATAAACGCTACACACTGAATCATAAAAAATGTGAAGTAAAACAAAAAATAATACGCTTAAAAAATTATTAACGATCGATGTTTTTAGCATTACTTCATATTCTTTTTTTTATCACTCTTTAGAGTAAGGAAGACGAAGAGAGACAGACAGATAGAGAGGGAGAGGGAGAAAGAGAGAGAGACACACACACACACACAAAACAACAGATAGAGAGAGATAGAGAGAAAGAGAGAGAGATGTCTAGACAGGAACTGTGTTTTAAAATGTAAACTAATAAGAGTGATTGTATTTGTTTTTCGAGTAACGTTTGTTTCTACGAAAGATGAGACCACTGGAATTCTAAGAACATATACAACACTTTGATCTTAGCCAAAAGACCATTTAAACAGGTAATAAATGTTTTAGTTTCAAGAATTTATTTTTGTAAGACGAAGAGAGAGAGAGAGAGAGAGAGAATTCTAAGACAGATATTAACTTTCATCTTAGCCAAAAGACCAAGTAAACAGGTAACAAGTATGTTTTATTTTGAATAATTTAGTTATTTTTATTTTATTATATACGCTTTATACATAGTTTTTACCAATTATAATCAAGTCATCGATTTCTATTTTTTTTTTTTTTTTTTACTTACAGCTATATTCGAAAAGGTTTTTTTTAAACACGGTTTCCGCTAATTTCTAAGTAAGCAGGTATTAATTATGTTTTATTTTCAAGAATATTTTTTATAATATATGCGATTTATATATATTTTTTATCAATTATACTCAAGCCATCGAATTCTATTTTTGTATTTTATATATATTTACAAATGCATTCGAAATAGTTGATAACTATGTGTAAAAAAATTATTAACGATAGATGTTTTTATAAAAAAAAATGAGACCGCTGGAATTCTAAGAACAGATACTACACTTTCATTTTAGCCAAAAAACCCAGTAAAAGTACTATTTAGCGCAAAAACGCTAAAATTGGATTCAACCGATAATTGCTCAAAAATAGAAAATTAAAGAAAATATTAAGTTAGATATAGTTTTACTACGAGCCCCCAATGCACAACCCATATTATTTTTAAAAATATTTTACATGTTTATTGTTTTAAAAAAATTACATTGATTTTTCGAAGTTTTCGTTTTCTAACTAGCTTTGTAAGTTTTGGGTGTTTAAATTATATTATATATAATTATATTAATTATGTTTTATTTTCAAGAATGTTTTTTTAATATATACGATTTATAAATAGTTTTTATCAATTATACTCAAGCCATCGAATTCTATTTTTTTTATATACTTACAAGTACATTCGAAATAGTTGATAACTATGTGTAAAAAAATGTTAACGATAGATGTTTTTACAAAAGACTGAGACCGCTGGAATTCTAAGAACAGATACTACACTTTCAACTGAATTTAAAAGACATTATTTCCAAGATACAATGTATCACAAGTAGCTGAGTTAGATAACTCGTAACTGTTTTTACCTTTTCCTGTAATCTGTGGTTAATTTTTTTTCTTTGTTTTGCTCGGATACTCGCAGCTATTTTCATTTATTGGTGGTGGTTGGGGTGGGATCCTCAATAGCATTAGTATGTAAGTAAGGATTAAACTGTCAATGTATTCTGTTTCAATTTTTCTTACAATTATACTGAGGAAGGAAAGAACCCCAGTAGTGCTGAAATGTATGGTGAAGCAAGACAATTGGGAAATTCTAAATTCCCTCTTCTAAATTCTTTCAAATTATGGTGGCCTTGCTGCGAAGAGAAATTATTTAACATATGTTATACAATACCTGTTTCATATAAATGCTGCAAATAACCTACCTTAGAGAAGATGCAATTATTTCATACGTGTAATACCCATCTTAGGTAGGTAGAATATTCTTTTGCTCGACATAGCAAATGATAGACATTAAAAAATTCCTCACTCCTAAGAATTAATTCAATTTTTTCATTGTTTATACACTCCCGTTGGTGGTAAGAGAAATTATTTAACATGTTGGACAATAGCAAATGATACATAAACATACAAAATTCCTCTCTCATGAGAATAACAAAACGTAATTCAATTTTCTCATTGTCTATACGGTCCCAAGCAACGCCGGGTAGCTCCGCTAGTCTTTTATAAAGGAAATTTTTTCGGAACTCCAAACTGACTAAATACCTCGTCCAGCGCTTTTATTGTGTTTGTCGCCGTAGGGTGTTTGTATTTTAAAAATTCTGGCCATTTTTACATACTATCTAAGATTACTAGGTAATAATATCCATTCAGAGGTCCTGCGTAATCGATATGGATGCGTGTCCAGGGTACATCTGTTTTAGGCCAAGGTTGCGTCCGTATGGGGGAGATCTCGCGGCTAATTGGCAAACTTTACATAAATTCACCATTTTCGCAATGTCCTGATCCATTCCAGGCCAGTATGTGAATCCTATCACCGGGGCCTTCATTCTGGAGATAGGGTTTTCTTTTGTAATACTTGCGGTATTACCACTCTGTCTGCGTACATCAGAGTTTCGTCACACATAGAAAATGGAAACACTTTTAATCCGTTTCTATTCTTTTCGTCTTGTCCCACTTGTTTTTTTATCTTGTTAATATATTTATCTGTTTTCGCTGCTTTCTTTATTTTCTCAAGTGTGACAGGAAGTTCCCTAACAGTATTTATTAATATATTTGTTAGTTCATTTTCTTCTTGTAGTACTTCAATAACAGTTTCTTCAAATTCAGTTTTACTGGAGATCAATCTCGACAAACCATCTGCATGTGCAATTTTACCAGATGCTAGGTGTTTCATTTTGAAATCGTAATTCAGCAAAATAATATTCCATCTCTGTAATCTATTTGCCGTATGTGTAGGAATCCCTTTTTTAACCAAAAATCGATACTAATGGTTTATGGTCCGTTTCCAAGACGAAAGATCTTCCATAAATGAATCTATGAAACCTTCTCATGGAATAAACAATCGAAAGACCCTCTTTTTCGATCTGTCTGTACTTTCTTTCAGCGGGTAATAAAACCCTCGAAGCGTGAGAAATTGATTTAGTAGATCCATCTTCCATTCTGTGTAGAAGCACCGCGCCTAAACTGTATTCGCTCGCATCTGCCGCTACAATTAAATCCTTTTTCGGATCGTAATGTGCTAACGCTAGATCCGATAACAAACATCTTTTAATTTTTTGGAATGCTTCCTCACATTCTTTTGTCCAGAGCCATTTGTTATTTTTCTTCAATAATTCATTTAATGGTGCTCTTAGTTCGTGCATATTTGGGATATAAGAATTACAGTAGTTTGCTAGACCCAAGAATGACTGACTTCACTACATTGTCTAATTGCTTCTGTCCTATTTGGGTTAGGTCTTCTATCTTTCCAATCAAGTATTTGTCCCAAATATTCAATCTTGTCCATACCAAAATTACATTTTTCGAGAGCCACTTTAAATCCGTAGTTTTCTTTTTCTCGAATACCTTACGAATATGGTTTTTATGTTCTTAAACATTTTTGCTTCTTATCAAAATGTCGTCTAAATAAGCCATTGCAAAATCCAAGCCTGCTAGCATGGCATCCATAATTTGTTGGAATAAATTTGGTGCTACTTTCAACCCAAACAGCAATCGTTTTAGGGAAAATAATCCTTTATGAGTATTTATTGTCAGGTATTTAGAATAATCTTCGTGGACTTTGACCTGCAAATATGCTTCTGATGAGTCAATTTTTGTGAATATTTTTCCTCCATTTAACTTAGAAAATATTTCCTCAAGGGTAGGGAGTGGATACTTATGATCCTTTAAACAATTATTCAGTTCCGTCGAAAAATCTCCACATACCCTGTTTTTTTTTAATTTTTATTTTTCACATAAACTGTGGGTGATGCCCATTCAGAGTAGTCCACTTTTTTATTACTCTGATTTCTTCGAGTCTATTTAATTCTTTCTCGCTTGTTTCTAATGTCGAATACGGAACCTTCCATTTGGGTTTAAACACCGGTTTTGCTTCATCTTTCAGTTCAAATTTCACTTCCGTTTTAGTGCAACAACCCAGACCTTCAGAAAATGCATTTGTAAAATCCTTCTTCAAATCCCCAATAAATCTTCCTTGTAGTTTGAGACTTTCAGATCCTGTCAAATTTACTCTTTTGCAAAATGAGTTTATTGGTTTCCCCATAAATTGAAAAGTATCATCAAATCTATACCGGATGGATTAGAATTTTTCCGGGTATCACATATATTTTAGTTTTTAACGTCTTTTCATTCAGGGTCACATTAGTATAAAATTCACCCTTAAATTTTAATCTATTTCCAGACATTCCTCTGGCAATTTTCTTTGTATTTTGCAGCTTTGGAGAACCAATTTTCTTCCATATTGTTTCATAAATTAAGGATATGTCACTTTCCAGTATCCAAAAGACAGTTTACTTTCTAACTTCAATATATTTTCTTTTTTTTACCATACATGGACTCTTTTTTAGAATCAATGGCTTTCGGGCTTACAGTATTTCTCCTTTTTGCATACTGTTGACTTGTGTCCTTTACGCCCGCACTTATAGCATATTTTGTTTTTGAAGTAGCACTCTTTTGAAGTGATTCTTTCCTTCACACGTCTTACAGTATTTTTTATATAAATTTTGCAAAATCAAGTTGTTGTCACTTTAACAAAAACAGTAGGATTTGGTGAAAATACATTTCAAAAAGCGACACTCGTTTTATTGATTTAAAGAATATTTTGTAGACACTTATTTTTACGGTGATGAGAATAGCTATCGTTTTAAAAATAATTACATCATTACAATTTTTAATGATTATATTAGACATTCGTTTTATAAATTAAAAACTATATGTCTACTAATAAAATTATTTTAATGGAAGAAGCGTATTTTTTGGTTAAAAAAAACAGTAAAGTATACAAATTGATATAGAAATGGCCAAGGAAACTCCACTGATTTTGGGGAGTTTATATTTTACGAAGGTATTCGACATTCAGTTATGTTTATTGCGTAGAGACGTGAAAATACTTTCTTGGCCTTTAGTGCTTATTTTTTCTATGCACAAAGCGGCGCTTTTCTCAAAATCCTGTTCTGATTAAGATTTTTTTGCTAATAATTTTGTTATTTTTTTGTAACTAAAAATAAATACAACCTAAAAACAGCTGTAAACTTGGATACCAAAATATGAATTCTTTATTTTGAATATTATTTAAAGTTAATTTGAATTTAATATATACTAGAATGTTGATCGTTAGGGCCTATAATCCTCGTATATTAAATGCAAAAGAATATTTAACGTCAATACGTTGGTAAGACGAAATAAATTGTTTCGGGCTAATAAAATAAATTCCAAAGCTATTGATAATGTTTATCAATTTATTTAATTACTTATTTATACTTGAGATTTTCAAAACCATAATTATTTTGTTAAGGTAGTGTTTTAAACTCTATTTATGGGAAATTACAAATAGCTCAGTTAGTAGAACATCAGACCGAGGGTCTCAAGATTTCGTGCTTAAATTCTAGTACTGGCATACGCTTTATTTGTTGAAAACGTATTATTTCCTATGAATGTAATATTTTCCATTTCTAAAGGTAGTACCAGTCTATGATATTTCAAAATTAGACAAATTTTGCAATATATTTATTACGTTTGAAAAACTTGTGACAGACAAACAAACAATTACTATTTATATAAGATATATATAATACCGTGCACAGACCGACTGTTTCTCTGTATTCCGTCCCCTTAGTTTGTCTCTGAGGCAAATAGCCCTGAGAAAAATATCTTACACTAGTCTTACATTTGAGAGACGAGTTATTTGTACAATTTCAGTTTTCTCTAGACCTATTCTCTAGTAACGATCTAAAACGACGTTTTCGTTAAGTGCAGCTTCTAGGCACAGGTTCGAATCGTGTATCAGTCGCATTTTTCACTTTATAAATCATTAGTCTAGTAAAATTATCCGCGCAAACATTATTACCAAGAAAAAGCAGAAAAAATTGTTACGTATATAATAAACGCACACTTGTATATATATATATATATATATATATATATATATATATATATATATATATATATATATATATATATATATATATATATTTCTCTCGTTGGAACTACACAATCATCACTTTAAATATATATATATATATATATATATATATATATATATATATATATATATATATGTTTATTTGGCACTGTAAGTAATACCTTTTAAATAAACGTGTAAATTCATGAAGCTAGCCATAAAAATGAAAAACTTACAGTATTAAAAATTGTGCTTCCGAATCTCGTATTTCTCTACGCGATTTTCTTTTGTCCAAGTACCTTTGACTGAAATCAGCCGTTTGTTTAAGGATATTATTCGTGCTAACATTATTTAAATAAATCTGCGAGTCCCTATTTATATGGTTCTTCGCAAGAGTAGAGTTAAACATAATGATGGCTTTTAATGTGATAAAAATCCGTTGCCCTTAATAAGAGGAATTCTGGTTAAGGACAAATATTAAAGTTGCCTCAGTCTGGAAAGATGTCTCCTTGATTGTCTCCAGGCAGAATAGATGAAGTATAATACTGGAACAGATATTGCATTTTTATCCCAGTCAAAAGGCCAAGATAGTCTCTTTTCTTCCGTATGTCCCTTCCCCGTTTTAATGGGTATCAAAAAGACAGAAACTAATAGTTTAATCGATACTACACTTTGATCTGAGCCAATTGTGTTATTGAAAGGACAATTCCTAATCGATGATCTAAAATTGATTTTATTTCTTGTCACACCTTTATTTGAACGAATTTTCTCACCTGAGATGTGTAAACAGTTTAACATTACACATTTGCTTGATAATCTAAAAAAAACTCTTTCCTTATTACGTTATGTTTGTTTTGTTCTTGTCACGCCTTTCTCATCAATTCATTCAATCTCGTATCCGTGCCGCCATCATTTAAACTATTTCTGTTCACGCTGATACTTGTCAACCTGTTTATCTGTTGTTTGAGAATCTATTCTGTGTCGTCATGGTAGGAAGTTGTTTGGTTAAATTCCTGGGTTTTGGGCCGTTCACTCTATTAGATATTGAACGGATAGATCCCCTAGTATATAATTCAGTTAGTTGAGAATTATAAGAAAAAAGAGAAAGAATGATAGAAATATGGATGCAAGTGAGGCGCTAGGGCGCGTATATAAGATAGATTGGCGATATATAAGTAGTTAGTGATTTCAATCCCTACTCTCTCTCTCTCTCTCTCTCTCTCTCTCTCTCTCTCTCGCGCGCGCGCGCGCTTCTTTGTCTTCTTTTTTTCTCCTTCGTCTCTTTTTTTCTCACCACTCTGTCACCCCTTTCTCCCCTCTTCTCTGTTCCCCTCTTTCTCGCCTATATCTTTCTATATCTTAACTCTCTCGCTCTTATGTTTGTTCGTCTCTCTCTTGCATGTATCTCTCTTTCCTGTCTCTCTTCTTTATCTAATAGTCCGTTTTTGATGCGGGCACGACGTTATTGTGTGTATTTAAAATGGGCTGGAAAGATATAACCAATTAGTGATTTCGATCTCTTCTATGCCTCTCTTTTTTCTCTCTTCTGTTTATCTTTCTCTGTCTACCTCTCTCTTTCTCTCCACTGGTTAGTGATTTGGGGCGATCATATTAAAGAAAGGCCCCGTTTTTCTATCGGTTTTATGTCTGGTTATTTTTTTTTTTTAAATATGATTAAGAATCTTTAATTACCGGACGCCATTTCATCACTTAAAGGCGCGTGCGGACAGAACATTCAGCAACCAACGTATGAATTACTATTGTGAATTTAGTAGTTCTGTTATGGTTACGGCAACTTGACCGCTGAGTGTGTTAATGAAGATTGAGAACACAATATTTAGAACATATAAAAGAAAGCGTTGAAAAGTATATAGTTTTTATTTCAACTGTACATAAGGATTCATTAAATAAGTTAGGAAAATAAAGAGCAATAGAACGTATATAGTAGAAGTAGATCCCCTCGTCGACTATCATACATTTTTGTCTTTCCGCCAGCTTTGGAACGTAGTTGACAAAAACGGTAATCTTATTTGATTGAATATAATCTATATATATAAATCCCAAATGTCTGTGAGTTTGTATGTTTGTATGTAACGCTAAAACTTTTGAAAGACACAACCAGACTTGATAAATTTGGTATCATATCGAAGCCCCGTGTCCCGGATGACAAATATCGAAATTTCACGTCAAACGGACGAAGAGAAAGGGGTAAACGTATCAGTTATCTCCAAGGGGGTCCCAAAAAAAACTGTCATTGTAATGCTTTTTATTACGTAATTCTTGAATGATCCAATGTAATTAATACGTAAAAAAAAAAAAGCTTAGTCATGTCACGTGACGTGACGTCAACGTCCACTAATGGCGAACAATTGTTAATAAAAAAATCTTTCTCCGATACTTTTGCATTTTTCTCTTCGGCTCAGTTATATCTTTTTTTTTACTTTATGCCAATGTGTCCATCGTTATTACCTGGTTAAAAATATTATTTATACAAGAGTTTTAACGAAAAATGTCAGGAAAAAATGTACGGGAATAAAAAAATTCACCTTTCAAAATATTAGACGATTATAAAAATATCGTAATATTTATGTAATGTAAAATAATTAGCCATTTTGAATATTACCACGTGACCTCATACCTCTTAAGCTGGAAGGGGGGGGAGTAAAACCAACACCGTCTCTCTCTCTCACACTTACTCTCTCTCTCTCTCACTTTCTCTATCACCCTCTTTCTATTTTTCTATTCGTTTAAAAACGCTTAGTCATGTCACGTGACGTGACGTCACGGTTTGGTTACTATGGAAACACTTACTTTTTGTGCTGCTTCGAAAAGGAACAAAATTCAACATACACCGCTTCCTCTTCCTTCCCTCCCTCCCTCTCTCTCTCTCTCTCTCTCTCTCTCTCTCTCTCACACACACACACACTTTCTTCGGTGTGTTTTTGTTGTTACGTACGTATTTTTTTATATTTTTATCTCAGTAATATCTCAGTAATTTTTATTATATTTAATAGCATTTTCTTTTTTTTTTTTCATGGGAAATTATTTTTCGATTCGTTTTAAGAAAATGCTATTAAAAAATAAAAATGCGATAAATTCTGGCAACAAACGCGCATAGACATTTTGTAAACATTGTTTTTAAAAAATAAAAAATAATACTTCTATTATGTTTTAAACGACTGTAATAGTTTATTTTGGAAGTATAAAAAAAAGTCCATTAATTTGAACTTAAAGCCTGTTTGAATAAAACTTATATAAAAAAAAACCGTCACTTCCGGCAAATGGCTATGTAAACAACTGGTGGCATTTTTCGAATACATCGGTAAACACTGTATGTTTTTCGAGCTGAATAAATATGTTACATTGAATAAAAACACAAAAAATATATCCAGTTGGATAGAAAAGTAACTTATCTTGCCTTTCCTAACATTTATTTGTTATATATTTGTCTTTGGACCGTCCACTACTGGCGAGTTTTTTTTTATATTTAAATAAAACTAATTTTAAAATTTCGATGTTAGAAAAACAGTCCATCACATGTCAATATAAAAATTCTCTTTTTGTTTGATAAAAAGAATAAACAGTTAATAGATACAACAAAAAAGTCCATTAAGTTCAACAAACTAAACTCTTTTATTTATAATAAAACTCTTCGACAGTTTAAATGCTTTCAAAATCCTATGTAAGTATATCGTTTTTACTGTACACAGATTCGAAAAAGTTGTCATCAAACAAATATATGACAGAGTTGAATAAATATGTTACATTGATTAAAAACACTTCTTATTAGCATTTTCTTTTTATATGACAACGTTAATGTTCATGAATCTCTCTTTTAATCATTTTTATCGACTATCAGCCAAATAACCGGGGTCTAAAATTTGGGAAATTATTTTTCTATATTTTTCTATTCATTTAAAGAATATGCTATTAAAAAAGAAAAAGTCGATAAAAGTTAGACATAAACAGTAAAAAAATAGAAGATATTATTATTAAATAACAATAATTATTAAAAATAAATATTAACATTTACAATAATAAAATGAGTTAGTATTAAAAATAATTATTAAAATAAAAATGAGTTTATTATTAAAAATACATATTAATATTCAAATAAAATTGTTTTTATTATTAAAAATAAATATTAATATTTAAAGTAGAATAAAATGTGTTTATTATTATAAATAAATATTAATATTTAAAATAATATGTGTTTATTATTAAAAATAAATATTAATATTTAAAATAATATAATGTGTTTATTATTACAAATAAATATTAATATTAAAATAAAATGTGTTTATTATTAAAAATAAATATTAAGGAAGGTCAACAGGTGGATATTTTTATCTCAGTAATTTTTATTATATTTAATAGCATTTTCTTTTTTTTTTTTTCATGGGAAATTATTTTTCTATTCGTTTTAAGAAAATGCTATTAAAAAATAAAAATGCGATAAATTCTGGCAACAGTTATTTATTTATGCTATTCGCAGCCGGCCGGAAGAAACGCGCTTAGACATTTTGTAAACATTGTTTTTAAAAAATAAAAAATAATACTTCTATTATGTTTTAAACGACTGTAATAGTTTATTTTGGAAGTATATTTCATAAGGAAAATAAACAACCCACTTTAAAAACAGAAATTACGAGTTTTATATATTTTATTCGCAGTTTTTTTTGGGGGGTAGTCCATAGTTTGTTGAAAAAGTGTAGAATTCAATTAAAAAAACAACACCGTCTTTTTTTTTTTTTTAAATAAAACTAAAAACTTTATTTTTAAAATTTCGATGTTTGACAAACAGTCCATTATGTCTGTAACAGTTTGTTGAAAAAGTGTAGAATTCAATTAAAAAAACAACACCGTCTTTTTCTTTTTTTTTAAATAAAACTAATTTTAAAATTTCGATGTTCGAAAAAGAGTCCATAAAGAATAAAACAGTTAATAAATACAAAAAAAAGTCCATTAATTTGAACTTAAAGCCTGTTTGAATAAAACTTATATATAAAAAAAACCGTCACTTCCGGCAAATGGCTATGTAAACAACTGGTGGCATTTTTCGAATACATCGGTAAACACTGTATGTTTTCCGAGCTGAATAAATATGTTACATTGAATAAAAACACAAAAAATATATCCAGTTGGATAGAAAAGTAACTTATCTTGCCTTTCCTAACATTTATTTGTTATATATTTGTCTTTTGACCGTCCACTAATGGCGAGTTTTTTTTTTTTTTTAAATAAAACTAATTTTAAAATTTCGATGTTAGAAAAACAGTCCATCACATGTCAATATAAAAATTCTCTTTTTGTTTGATAAAAAGAATAAACAGTTAATAGATACAACAAAAAAGTCCATTAAGTTCAACAAACTAAACTCTTTTATTTATAATAAAACTCTTCGACAGTTTAAATGCTTTCAAAATCCTATGTAAAAGAATAAACAGTTAATAGATACAACAAAAAAGTCCATTAAGTTCAACAAACTAAACTCTTTTATTTATAATAAAACTCTTCGACAGTTTAAATGCTTTCAAAATCCTATGTAAGTATATCGTTTTTACTGTACACAGATTCGAAAAAGTTGTCATCAAACAAATATATGACAGAGTTGAATAAATATGTTACATTGATTAAAAACACTTCTTATTAGCATTTTCTTTTTATATGACAACGTTAATGTTCATGAATCTCTCTTTTAATCATTTTTATCGACTATCAGCCAAATAACCGGGGTCTAAAATTTGGGAAATTATTTTTCTATTCATTTAAAGAATATGCTATTAAAAAAGAAAAAGTCGATAAAAGTTAGACATAAACAGTAAAAAAATAGAAGATATTATTATTAAATAACAATAATTATTAAAAATAAATATTAACATTTACAATAATAAAATGAGTTAGTATTAAAAATAATTATTAAAATAAAAATGAGTTTATTATTAAAAATACATATTAATATTCAAATAAAATTGTTTTTATTATTAAAAATAAATATTAATATTTAAAGTAGAATAAAATGTGTTTATTATTATAAATAAATATTAATATTTAAAATAATATGTGTTTATTATTAAAAATAAATATTAATATTTAAAATAATATAATGTGTTTATTATTACAAATAAATATTAATATTAAAATAAAATGTGTTTATTATTAAAAATAAATATTAAGGAAGGTCAACAGGTGGAGGAAAAATAGTCAATGCAGGTCATACCACCTGACCAGCTAAAATCGCCTTTTTATATAAGGCAGACAGTCAGACTATTTGCCTTGAGGGCGGGCTAAGCCCTCCTACCCCCCCCCCACCCCACCCCAAAGCTGAGAGCTGGGGAAACTTCTCTCAGAAGGGGTATGGGAGGACAGGGAGACCTTCCCTCTTTCAACTAAGAGATAGATATCCTTTTGTATGGTTGATTGACCCCCCCCCCCTGTCGGTTCTGCTTACTCCATTCCGAAAGAGATCAACCTTACACAAAAAAAAAAAAAATATGGGGACAGGGAAGCCTTCCCGGGCCCCCTTTCTGGGAGGAGAAGTTCCCCGGCTCCTACCTTTTTGGGAGTGCTCAGCCCGTCCTCCAGTCAACCACAATATTTGAAGAATAAAGATATTTTTGTTTTTGTGTTTTAGGTGGTGAAGGTGATCTGGGGAGTGTTT
The DNA here is from genome assembly GCF_053919585.1 of Euprymna scolopes. Taxonomy (NCBI): domain Eukaryota; kingdom Metazoa; phylum Mollusca; class Cephalopoda; order Sepiida; family Sepiolidae; genus Euprymna; species Euprymna scolopes. The sequence continues at coordinate 117,543,368 of NC_136503.1, read as the reverse complement.
TTTTTTTCACAAAAAAGGTACTTTTTACGAATGGGTATCCAAGAAAATTACAGTATTTTGTCAGAAATTAAGATTTTCATTGACCACTCTCAATACTATCAGAAATGAACAAAGTTAATTAAACAGTCTACACAATATAAACTAACTGTTTTGTTGGCTTTTTATTCTAACTCCAAACTAACCCATAACTACATTTTTCTTTTATTTTGCAAATTTGATTTCCTTTAGTTTATATTGTGTAGCTGAATCAGAAATTGATTTATCTTTTGTCATTTGTAGTTAACATGCTATCAGCGCAATTACTACAGTGTAATCACACATGATCTACCAAAATAAAAACACTTCAGATAAAGTCTTAAATAGAATTCAGTTCCTTACATGACATCTGATGAAGTCAGTACAAACGTTACAAACTAATACTTGAAAAACAATTTGACATTTACTGTACTACAATATCACATTTGTATAGAAGTAGAAATCTGGATACCTATTCTGATACCTAATAAAAGAAAGGACACTCTTTGGGGCGGATTTTGATGATAACAAGTCACTAATTAGAAATTATAATAAACATTGAAATAATTTAAGAATTTTACCCAAATAAAATTACTTGGTAATCACCCAATTTCTGCCACAACATTTTAATTGGCAAAACTCATAAGCATAAAATATATATTTTCTAATTTCATCTTTTTTTTTTTACATAATCTGGTTTGATGTTTTCCTAAATATTCAAATCACTATATTTTGCTGCTTAATATTAAATACAGCAAATGAGTTATTTTTATGCATCAAACAATTACATTTTCTCATTCATCCAAACTAATCACTGAACATCAATTTCATATTGTCTTCACTAAAATATTACTGTGCTTGATGTCATCAAGTAGAGCGGATCATTTTTTTTTACATTTGTTTACACATTTTTTACAAATGTTTTTGAGAGTCCATACAAAGTTATAAGTGTTCAACATTTTTTTTCATTTGAATATATTTTGTCTAAGATTCTTAGCCTATGTCATTGCATACCAATTTGTTTCTTGAAAGTTAAGTTCACTGTAAAAACATCTGATACACCAAAATCCCTGATACCTGTTTCTTATAAGCGCCAAATAACTATCACTATTTCGATTTGTGTTTCATGAGAACAATTCAATATTGATACATTATAAGAAACATTTCCAGTGCTTTTCTCTTTTTAGCAATAGTTGGTTGATAATTAGAGGACACAACTAACCCTATACTATGCTTTACTTTGTTTTGTATATATATTTTGTATTGTGTGAAATTAACAAAGATTCATATGCAGGAATCTGTTGATACATTCCAAGAATCCCAATGCGACCAACAAACTTGAAAGACTACAATTTCTTTTTACTATGACCAATAAGAAAGCTCAAGGACTAAGTTGTTGGACTCATCCTGATCACCATTTTAAATTATTGTTAACAGTAAGTTTAACATTTTAAGTACAGAATAATATTCCTTTTGATATTTATAAATTACTATTTTCTGTGACAGATGTTACTTTTTCAATATTGATTGTACCCTCTTTTGTGTTTTTAAATTTTGCATACAATAATATTAAGCACACCATACCAAGACCACTATTTGAGCATCTAATAAACTGCCTACCAAGACCAATGTTTTCAAGTGACAATGGAGAGTATTCATGTTATGTTTCACATTTTTATGTTTTGAAATATTTTGCTGCTTAATATCAAATTCAGCAGATGTTTACTTTGTTTTGTGTATATACTTTATATTAGGTAGAATAAACAAATCTTAATTTCGCTACCATCATTATTTGTAGTGACATGCACTGTTAACATAAATAAAATCAATGGTGACAATCCCTGATACCTGTTTCGTATAAGCACCAAATAACTATGATAATGTGTTATTGTTGATACATTATAATAAACATTTCCATTGACTGGTCGTTTGCTTAGCTTAGGTTTACATCATTTTTTCACAATGTTTCTCTACTTGCTTTCAGCATGAGAGCAGATCATATTCTGCACATGTTTCATGCATATCACAAAAACTTATAATATTTGATCAACATTTGACTAACAATTTTACAAAAAAGACCTACCACCTTAAGGGGGGTAAAGGTAAGGCTCCCCACATAACCATAAAAGAAAGCCGCCCCCCCCCATACAGTGGGAAAGAGCTCCCTTCCCATTCTGGGGCAGAGAAGGGGCAAGGAAAACTCTTAAACATAAATGGTCAACGGAGGGTATACACCCTGGGAAACTAAAAGTCTATATGGAATCTGCATAAATTAAAATATCCTGTTTAAGCGTATTGTATGACAGGGAGGGAAGGTCAACAGGTGGAAGAAAAATGGTCTACGCAGAGCATACCGCCTGACAAGCTAAAATCGCCTTTTTATATACGGCAGACAATCAGACTCTGATTGCCTGGACGGCGGGCTGAGCAATGAATGTGGAAGCCGGGGAACTTCTCTCAGAAGGAGGATGGGAGGCCCAGGGAGCCTTCGGTCTCCTCCTAAGAGAGGGATATCCTCTTACTCCCTTTGGAAAGAGATCAACCTTACACAAAACAAAAAATATGGGAAGAGAAGCCTTCCCGGGCCCCCCTCCCCCTTCTGGGAGGAGAAGTTCCCTGGCTCCAACCTTTTTTTTTGGGGGGGGGGGGCCTAAGCCTGTCCTCCAGGCAACCGAATGAAAAAGAAATTTACCCATCCCACCTTTGTAGGAAGTGTGCTCAGCCCACCTTCTGAGCCACTGTGAAAGTTTCCTTCCACCAAAAGGGAAGGGAACGAGGAAGGAAAAGTCTCTGAGAATCTTCATGCAATTTCTTTGACAAAGAAACTGTTTTCACTTGATTCCACACAAAATTTTTATTGCTTTTTCATCTATTGTCTTATATTAGGATTTCTTTATGCATGTTATTTTATTTAAGAGTACTAAATAGCTTTTCAGTTTCTTGAGACTCTTTCAACTGTCTGGATTCTGCAGCAACGTTGTGGAGTGATATGTAAAACATAAATTGGTACTATATAACAATAGGTATGTAGAATTCTAACTCGCCAGTGTTGATCGTTTCAATTATTTACAAATTCACCAGGTCCTGGATATGACCATAAACTGTATCCAAACATGGGGCTTTGTGAAGTGTGAAGCCACCATTTAATTGCTATTGCTACCAGGTCCACTCTGATCTGGAGTAGTAGTACCTGTTAGGGTCCCAATTATGAGTTAAATAGAAACCAACATTAAATAAACAAATATATTCTAGGAAAAAAAAATGTCACTAGATTGGGCATGATATAGTGTTGATATGTCATAAAACAAAATGAACCAACAAATTCAACAATCGACACAATATCAACAAATGTATCTTTCTTTTCCTTATTCTGTGCTTATTTCTTGGTACTAAGCTTATCATTAACTAACCCTGACATTTCTTTTACTTTGTTTTGTGTATATATTTTATTTTGTGTAGAATAACCAAAAAGACATTTAGCTACCACATTTGCAGCGAAATGTTAGCATACATAAAATCACTGGTGACAACCCATGATGTTTTTTCTTATGAACACGAAATAACCAACACGCTTTCCATTGGTTTTTCATGATAACAATTTAATATTGATAAATTATAATAAACATGTCCATTACTTTTCTTTTTTTATCAATAAATATACTTGGTTGATAATTAGAGAACACAATGTTTATTGTAATAAAACTTGTGATCTATAACATCCAATTCTAAAAATTAAACTTTCCTTTCTCAATTGAAACAAACAACATACCCCACACTATGTTCCTAAAAATGAGGATTTTACTATTGCGTTTACATAATTTTTTAGCTATGTTTCTCTTACTTTCAGCATGAGATCATTTTCTACACGTGTTTCATGCATACCACACAAACATTTTACCTCTGACATTTTTAATTTTTTTCCAATTTCCTTTCACCATGAACATTATCATTAGTACAGTTTTCATTTAAAATGAAGCTGTACATGGTTACTATTACTTGGAAAGCAGATCTAAAAAAAAAAAAAAATAACTGTTTTCACTTTGAAAATTTACGATTTATAGATCTCGGATTTGGCCCTTCTTCACCTTTTATCTTACATTTGTAAATATTGTATATATAAACTTTTTTCTTATTTCTCCAATGTTATTTCATTCATGCAATTTCATAATCCACCAACATTGTATAAGATTCAATTCCATTTGACACTTGAAAACAACTTTTTATATAGTAAACAGCATTTATTTCTTTTCAGACATATTCTTATTTTATTTTATTTCCAGTACTATGTTTTATTTCATTTTGTGGACACTCATTTACCTCTCTGGGATGCTGCAGGGAACATGTAGAGTGATATATCAAACAAGAAGTGGTACTTTATGACAATAGGTATCTAGGATTTACACATACCAGTGTTGATAGTTTGAAATATTTACAGACTAACATTTTACACAATATAAACACATGTACTTTTTTTTTTCTTTTCCTTTGCTTATTTCTCGAACCTAAACTTATCATTAACTAACCCGTAACTTTGTTTACTTTGTTTTGCGTATATATTTTATATTGGGTAGAATTAACAAAACTTAATTTCGCTACCATCATTATTTTTTAGTGACATGCACTGTTAACATCAATAAAATCACTGGTGACAATACTTGATACCTGTTTCGTATAAGCACCAAATAACTATCACTATTTCGATTTGCTTTTTCATGATAATATGTTCATCTTGATACATTATAATAAACATTTCCATTCACTGGTCGTTTGCTTAGCTTAGCTTTACATCATTTTTTCACAATGTTTCTCTACTTGCTTTCAGCATGAGAGCAGATCATATTCTAAACGTTTCATGCATATCACACAAACTTATAATATTTGATCAACATTTGACTAACAATTTTTTGCCAATTTCCTTCAACATTCTCATTACAATTAGTACAGTTTACATTTTGTCGTTAAAATGAAGCTGTACATGTTTCCTATTACTTGGAAACCAGATTTGTAAAAATCCCATTTTTTTTTTCACTCTGAGAATTTTCATTATATTTCTTTGACCAACGATTTGTTTTCAATGGACTTGATAAGTGCTAATATAGAGAGAAGAGAAACAGGGTGAGAGAGAGGCAGAAGAGAAAGTTGTTCCATCCTCTTTCCCAAATTTGACTACTGTGCGCGTTTGAACTCTCATCCTCGAGTTGCCTATTAGCCTTGATAAGTGCTAATATAGATAGAAATACCTATTCTGATACCTAATAAAAGAAAGGACACTCTTTGGGGCGGATTTTGATGATAACAAGTCACTAATTAGAAATTATAATAAACATTCAAATAATTTAAGAATTTTAACAAAAATAAAATTACATGGTAATCACCCAATTTCTGCCACAAAATTTTGATTGGCAAAACTCATAAACAGAAAATATATATTTTCTAATTTCATCTTTTTCTTTTTTTTTTTTTTTTTTTTTTTTACATAATCTGGTTTGATGTTTTCCTAAATATTCAAATCACTATATTTTGCTGCTTAATATCAAATACAGCAAATGAGTTATTTTTTATGCATCAAACAATTACATTTTCTCATTCATCCAAACTAATCACTGAACATCAATTTCATAGTTTCTTCGCTAAAATATTACTGTGCTTGATGTCATCAAGTGGAGCAGATCATTTTTTTTTTCATTTGTTCACACATTTTTCCAATTTATATATATTTTGTCTAAGATTCTTAGCCTATGTCATTGCATACCAAGCTGTTTATTAAAAGTTAAGGTTCACTGTAAACACATATGTTACACCAAAATAAAAACGCTTCAGATAATGTCTTGATATTCAATTCAGTTTCTCACATGACATCTTATGAAGTTAGTAGAAATGTTACAGACTTTTGAATCTCAAACATTTTCAATACTGAGCACTGATATTTTCTTTTTTGGAATATAAGCACATTCATGATTTTTTTTTTTACAAACGTCAACAAATTTCACATTGTGTAGCAATGTACTGAAACAATTATAAAAATATTTGTTTTTATTTTGGATGATGCAGGGCATCCGGAGAGAGATGTTTCTAACAAAATGAAAGTATAATTTTTAGCAATAGGTATCTAAGAAAAGGCCACTACATATGTTATAAATTCCAAATTTCCACAACCTGGCAAATACTGGTACACGCTAGCAAATTTAGATTTGCAATTACAGAATATGATTCTAATTTTTTCCTTTGCTCTTTATTCTAACACTACACTAAGTTTACTGTTTTATTTCGCTACAGTTGATATTGTGTAGAATAATAAGAAAATCATAGTGAACAATGCATTCAACAAAATTTCATACACATTTCTAGATACCTATATCTAATAAGTTCAAAAGAAAGGACACACTTAGGGAGGTATTTTGGTGGTCAAGTCACTAAATAGAGATTAGCTGGTTTCCCGGCATAGCCCAGGATGTAATAAAGATTGACTGAAATACATGTTCTAGCTGGTTTCTAGGCGTTGCCAGGGATGTAATATAGACACATTATGTTGTATATTACCTGTTCTCTTCTCCCTAAGGTAAAACAATTTCATATACATGCTGTAAATTACCTACGCTAGGGATAAAACATGAACAATACCAGTCCTAGGGTAGATAAAACAAATAATACATAGAGATGAAAGATTCCTCTCCCCTAAGAATAAAACATATATTCAATATCTGCTTTTGTTTTTTCATTGTTTATACGGTCCCGAGCAACGCCGGGTAGCCCTGCTAGTATAATATAAATCTCACCTGTCTGTTTAAATGTATGTATGTATGTATGTATGTATGTCTGCCTAAAACTTTCGACAGAGGCGACTGATTTTCACGAAATTAGTGTCGTTTTGAAGCTCGACCCTTCGTGCGACAAATATCATAAAATTGACTAAAAACATTAATTCCTTCGCCCTCAACAGGGCACTTTTCTACAAAAAAGGTGTCCTTTTTGTCGCCGATATTTTCAAAAGTCATCCTCTCTTTTCGATTAACTAGACTTAATTTAAACCTTCACCACTTTCAGTTTGGCAAAGACGTCATGTTTTTTTTATGTTTTTTTTCCTCCTTCGCGGTACGGGTTCGAACCTGTCTACCTACTACCACTTTCTTATCTTTTTTCTTTCTTTTTTTTTTCTTTTTTATTTTTTGCTCAGCACACAAACAACGCACCCAGGCTAGACTATAATAATACCAAAATCCAACCATAAAATTTAATTCATCAGAGAGCATTTCCATTTCTTCGTAAACACGTAAACCATTTTCATCTTTTAATAGTTGAGATAATGATTAATTCCAAATCTTTTGGAAGTTTTAGAGGAATTTGGAAGACTTTAAACTGACAAGTAGAAAATGCTTTAGTTAATCCTCGCGTATTTAAGGATTGAAAGTTATAGAAATGCTTTACATCTATTAATTTTATAGAAATTAAAACATGACCTTTACGAAGTTTCTCAAAATTTTACATATTCAATTGATCATGTAATGATCAACTCATATCGACATTAAATTTAAAATAGGGATGGTCAAAACCAAAATAGAAATAAAAAAAATCTCATACGATGGCGGGGGTAGGATACAGCTTCGTATTTGTGCATATACATTTTTTATAGAAATTGCTGCAGACAAAATGTTATATTGTGGGAGTTTATATAATGTAGTATATATATATATATATATATATATATATATATATATATATATATATATATATATATATATAAGAGTTTGTGATTCTCCAATGCATACATATCTAGAACATTGCATCTGTGATCGTTTAGTGTGTGTGCACGTGTATTTATGAGTATGTATAACAAATAGAGATAATAATAATTTATAAATAAACAATTCTTCACACAAAGGGACGGATAACATCTACTGGAGGTTTATATTCAGGCCAAAGAGAGGGGCGGAGGAACATACATATTTTGTCGGTTAGTCTTGATTGTTACAATGAGATTTCCTTAAGAATGACAATCGGCACTCGCGTTTTATATTTGAAAGTTTTATTCCTAACGTCCCCTCCCATTTCTGGAGTTGCACGTCACTCCTGGTCTTACATCTTGCGATGCGTCTGCTCTATATTTGACCAACCTGGTTTCCTAACTCTCTGACTGCCTCGAACCCGTTTGAACTCTAACTGACTCTACGTGTATATATCAAACAATGTTTGTTTTTCTCTCTGACAATGTGACTACTAGTTAATGCTACGTAGCACAAAAATTCAATTACCCCTTCTTTGTTACGTAATCCCATCTGTTTATTATTGTTAGTTATGAAAACTAAAATTCCATTTTACCAAGTTAATACTCCTGGTACATATTTTAGCTGAGAAAGATTTCCAAACATCAATAACAAACATAATAATAATCGTCTAGGTTACTTGGCGTTGCCTCAGTTATGCAACTATATAACAAAAACATAAACTCACTTGATGTAAAAAGCTAAAATATACAGCTTCAAGGTCAAAAACTAACCAACGATAAATGTTATATGGCTAGACTTCAACCTAGAAATAGCAATTTCCCCCATTGTTAGAAACACCACATAGAATTTGAGGCCTAAATGACAAAATAAAGGCGCAAGAGTTACGCGGCGATCGAAAATAAACCCAATATCAACTTTTTACTCCAATTTATAAATTTGTCGTCATCAATAATCAATATACACATCAATAATCAATATAATATCAATAATCAATCACAAATCATTTTCACTGAGTATGTTCTGATGAATTTTCTGCAATATACCTTGTATTAGTGAATAAATGTTGTTTTTGTGATAATAGTGGTTAACGCCTCTCTCATCTCAATTACGTTGCCTTATGTATGACTTTCGGCTGATCTGATCACTATTTGTTCTCTATCTAAATACAACTAAACTTAATTTTGCTTTCTAGTTTTTCAGCGTGTTTCTTATCTTGTCTGACCAAGTGCAAAATGCATGGAGTCAGTTTTGTGACGTCATACATTAAATTGAGTTGATATAACCGTGCACAGTGGATGAATTCACAATAGTATGTCATTCGTCAAATCAGAAAGGGAAAGATAGATATTTCGTGACGTTCCATGGGAAATCACTTTAAATTCTGATGTAATGAAAGGGTGTCCTGCGCAGACACCTCATAACATGTATATCTATATAGTGTAGTGTTCATTTTATATCTATATACAAAATGTAGTGTTCATTTTATATCTATATATAAAATGTAATGTTCATTTTATATCTATATACAAAATGTAGTGTTCATTTTATATCTATATACAAAATGTAGTGTTAATTTTATATCTATATACAAAATGTAATGTTCATTCTATATCTATATACAAAATCTAGTGTTTATTTTATATCTATATACAAAATGTAGTGTTCATTTTATATCTATATACAAAATGAAATGTTCATTTTATATCTATATACAAAATGTAGTGTTCATTTTATATCTATATACAAAATGTAGTGTTAATTTTATATCTATATACAAAATGTAATGTTCATTTTATATCTATATACACAATGTAATGTTCATTTTATATCTATATACAAAATGTAATGTTCATTTTATATCTATATACAAAATGTAGTGTTCATTTTATATCTATATACAAAATGTAGTGTTAATTTTATATCTATATACAAAATGTAGTGTTCATTTTATATCTATATACAAAATGTAGTGTTCATTTTATATCTATATACAAAATGTAATGTTCATTCTATATCTATATACAAAATCTAGTGTTTATTTTATATCTATATACAAAATGTAGTGTTAATTTTATATCTATATACAAAATGTAATGTTCATTTTATATCTATATACAAAATGTAATGTTCATTTTATATCTATATACAAAATGTAATGTTCATTTTATATCTATATAGAAAATGTAGTGTTCATTTTATATCTATATACAAAATGTAGTGTTAATTTTATATCTATATACAAAATGTAGTGTTCATTTTATATCTATATACAAAATGTAATGTTCATTTTATATCTATATACAAAATGTAGTGTTTATTTTATATCTATATACAAAATGTAATGTTCATTTTATATCTATATACAAAATGTAGTGTTCATTTTATATCTATATACAAAATGTAATGTTCATTTTATATCTATATACAAAATGTAGTGTTTATTTTATATCTATATACAAAATGTAATGTTCATTTTATATCTATATAGAAAATGTAGTGTTCATTTTATATCTATATACAAAATGTAGTGTTAATTTTATATCTATATACAAAATGTAGTGTTCATTTTATATCTATATACAAAATGTAATGTTCATTTTATATCTATATACAAAATGTAGTGTTTATTTTATATCTATATACAAAATGTAATGTTCATTTTATATCTATATACAAAATGTAGTGTTTATTTTATATCTATATACAAAATGTAATGTTCATTTTATATCTATATACAAAATGTAGTGTTTATTTTATATCTATATACAAAATGTAATGTTCATTTTATATCTATATACAAAATGTAGTGTTCATTTTATATCTATATACAAAATGTAATGTTCATTTTATATCTATATACAAAATGTAATGTTCATTTTATATCTATATACAAAATGTAGTTTTTCATTTTATATCTATATACAAAATGTAGTGTTCATTTTATATCTATATACAAAATGTAGTGTTCATTTTATATCTATATACAAAATGTAATGTTCATTTTATATCTATATACAAAATGTAGTGTTTATTTTATATCTATATACAAAATGTAGTGTTTATTTTATATCTATATACAAAATGTAATGTTCATTTTATATCTATATACAAAATGTAATGTTCATTTTATATCTATATACAAAATGTAATGTTCATTTTATATCTATATACAAAATGTAATGTTCATTTTATATCTATATACAAAATGTAGTGTTTATTTTATATCTATATACAAAATGTAATGTTCATTTTATATCTATATACAAAATGTAGTGTTCATTTTATATCTATATACAAAATGTAGTGTTTATTTTATATCTATATACAAAATGTAATGTTCATTTTATATCTATATACAAAATGTAATGTTCATTTTATATCTATATACAAAATGTAGTGTTCATTTTATATCTATATACAAAATGTAATGTTCATTTTATATCTATATACAAAATGTAATGTTCATTTTATATCTATATACAAAATGTAGTGTTTATTTTATATCTATATACAAAATGTAATGTTCATTTTATATCTATATACAAAATGTAATGTTCATTCTATATCTATATACAAAATCTAGTGTTTATTTTACATCTATATACAAAATGTAGTGTTCATTTTATATCTATATACAAAATGAAATGTTCATTTTATATCTATATACAAAATGTAGTGTTCATTTTATATCTATATACAAAATGTAGTGTTAATTTTATATCTATATACAAAATGTAATGTTCATTTTATATCTATATACACAATGTAATGTTCATTTTATATCTATATACAAAATGTAATGTTCATTTTATATCTATATACAAAATGTAGTGTTCATTTTATATCTATATACAAAATGTAGTGTTAATTTTATATCTATATACAAAATGTAGTGTTCATTTTATATCTATATACAAAATGTAGTGTTCATTTTATATCTATATACAAAATGTAATGTTCATTCTATATCTATATACAAAATCTAGTGTTTATTTTATATCTATATACAAAATGTAGTGTTAATTTTATATCTATATACAAAATGTAATGTTCATTTTATATCTATATACAAAATGTAATGTTCATTTTATATCTATATACAAAATGTAGTGTTCATTTTATATCTATATACAAAATGTAGTGTTCATTTTATATCTATATACAAAATCTAGTGTTTATTTTATATCTATATACAAAATGTAGTGTTCATTTTATATCTATATACAAAATGAAATGTTCATTTTATATCTATATACAAAATGTAGTGTTCATTTTATATCTATATACAAAATGTAGTGTTAATTTTATATCTATATACAAAATGTAATGTTCATTTTATATCTATATACACAATGTAATGTTCATTTTATATCTATATACAAAATGTAATGTTCATTTTATATCTATATACAAAATGTAATGTTCATTCTATATCTATATACAAAATCTAGTGTTTATTTTATATCTATATACAAAATGTAGTGTTAATTTTATATCTATATACAAAATGTAATGTTCATTTTATATCTATATACAAAATGTAATGTTCATTTTATATCTATATACAAAATGTAATGTTCATTTTATATCTATATACAAAATGTAATGTTCATTTTATATCTATATAGAAAATGTAGTGTTCATTTTATATCTATATACAAAATGTAGTGTTAATTTTATATCTATATACAAAATGTAGTGTTCATTTTATATCTATATACAAAATGTAATGTTCATTTTATATCTATATACAAAATGTAGTGTTCATTTTATATCTATATACAAAATGTAGTGTTCATTTTATATCTATATACAAAATGTAATGTTCATTTTATATCTATATACAAAATGTAGTGTTTATTTTATATCTATATACAAAATGTAGTGTTCATTTTATATCTATATACAAAATGTAATGTTCATTTTATATCTATATACAAAATGTAATGTTCATTTTATATCTATATACAAAATGTAGTGTTTATTTTATATCTATATACAAAATGTAGTGTTCATTTTATATCTATATACAAAATGTAATGTTCATTTTATATCTATATACAAAATGTAGTGTTCATTTTATATCTATATACAAAATGTAATGTTCATTTTATATCTATATACAAAATCTAGTGTTCATTTTATATCTATATACAAAATCTAGTGTTTATTTTATATCTATATACAAAATGTAGTGTTCATTTTATATCTATATACAAAATGTAATGTTCATTTTATATCTATATACAAAATGTAATGTTCATTTTATATCTATATACAAAATCTAGTGTTTATTTTATATCTATATACAAAATGTAGTGTTCATTTTATATCTATATACAAAATGTAATGTTCATTTTATATCTATATACAAAATGTAATGTTCATTTTATATCTATATACAAAATGTAGTTTAAATTTTATATCTATATACAAAATGTAATGTTCATTTTATATCTATATACAAAATGTAGTGTTCATTTTATATCTATATACAAAATGTAGTGTTAAATTTATATCTATATACAAAATGTAATGTTCATTCTATATCTATATACAAAATCTAGTGTTTATTTTATATCTATATACAAAATGTAGTGTTCATTTTATATCTATATACAAAATGAAATGTTCATTTTATATCTATATACAAAATGTAGTGTTCATTTTATATCTATATACAAAATGTAGTGTTAATTTTATATCTATATACAAAATGTAATGTTCATTTTATATCTATATACACAATGTAATGTTCATTTTATATCTATATACAAAATGTAATGTTCATTTTATATCTATATACAAAATGTAGTGTTCATTTTATATCTATATACAAAATGTAGTGTTAATTTTATATCTATATACAAAATGTAGTGTTCATTTTATATCTATATACAAAATGTAGTGTTCATTTTATATCTATATACAAAATGTAATGTTCATTCTATATCTATATACAAAATGTAGTGTTCATTTTATATCTATATACAAAATGTAGTGTTAATTTTATATCTATATACAAAATGTAATGTTCATTTTATATCTATATACAAAATGTAATGTTCATTTTATATCTATATACAAAATGTAATGTTCATTTTATATCTATATACAAAATGTAATGTTCATTTTATATCTATATACAAAATGTAGTGTTCATTTTATATCTATATACAAAATCTAGTGTTCATTTTATATCTATATACAAAATCTAGTGTTTATTTTATATCTATATACAAAATCTAGTGTTTATTTTACATCTATATACAAAATGTAATGTTCATTTTATATCTATATACAAAATGTAGTGTTCATTTTATATCTATATACAAAATGTAATGTTCATTTTATATCTATATACAAAATGTAGTTTTAATTTTATATCTATATACAAAATGCAATGTTCATTTTATATCTATATACAAAATCTAGTGTTTATTTTATATCTATATACAAAATGTAATGTTCATTTTATATCTATATACAAAATGTAATGTTCATTTTATATCTATATACAAAATCTAGTGTTTATTTTATATCTATATACAAAATGTAGTGTTAATTTTATATCTATATACAAAATGTAATGTTCATTTTATATCTATATACAAAATGTAATATTCATTTTATATCTATATACAAAATGTAATGTTCATTTTATATCTATATACAAAATGTAATGTTCATTTTATATCTATATACAAAATGTAGTGTTCATTTTATATCTATATACAAAATGTAGTGTTCATTTTATATCTATATACAAAATGTAATGTTCATTTTATATCTATATACAAAATGTAATGTTCATTTTATATCTATATACAAAATGTAGTTTTAATTTAATATCTATATACAAAATGTAGTGTTAATTTTATATCTATATACAAAATGTAGTGTTCATTTTATATCTATATACAAAATGTAATGTTCATTTTATATCTATATACAAAATGTAGTGTTCATTTTATATCTATATACAAAATGTGGTGTTAATTTTATATCTATATACAAAATGTAATGTTCATTTTATATCTATATACAAAATGTAATGTTCATTTTATATCTATATACAAAATGTAGTGTTAATTTTATATCTATATACAAAATCTGTTCATTTTATATCTATATACAAAATCTAGTGTTCATTTTATATATACGCCATGTAAATTTTTATCGTTTTCATGAGCCCAGTTGCTCTTATAATTGCTGGAGATCTTCCAAAGATTACAGTTTCTTTTCATGTCGTAAATAAAAACTTGGTATTTAGTTAACTTCTCCCTCTCAGATTTATTTAAACCATCATCATTATGAACCCTGACTTCAGCCAAGATTACTTTCCCTCTTGTCCAATATCAATGTTAGATTAAACAGCTCCGTATTTTTTGTTTTGTATATACAAAATGTAATGTTCATTTTATATCTATATACAAAATGTAGTGTTCATTTTATATCTATACACAAAATGTAGTATTAATTTTATATCTATATACAAAATATTGTGTTCATGTTATATCTATATACAAAATGTAGTGTTCATTTTATATCTATATACAAAATGTAATGTTCATTTTATATCTATATACAAAATGTAGTGTTAATTTTATATCTATACACAAAATGTAGTGTTAATTTTATATCTATATACAAAATTTAGAGTTCATTTTATATCTATATACAAAACTCTTATATTAGAAGTTTGTATCAGGACTCAGTTGCTTTCTGGGTCGGTATATTTATCTACCTTTTTCTCTAGCAACTTAAACAACAGATTAGATACAAGTCTTCAGGTTGGACCTGGAGTGAAAGTCAATCATAGAAGCTTATACAAAATTTGCCTGTTTACACAAAGTACGCAACTCTTCATTTTTTATAATACTTAATTTTTATTCTTGTTAGAGATTGGGAATCCTACCAGATCTTTGACATTTACCCGCTATTTCAAAGCGAGAGAGCTTTTTTCGGATTCCAAGTGTTTTTTATAGCAATTGTTTGGATATCTTGCATATATTGAACTTAGTTCACTGAGTATATATATATATATATATATATATATATACGCCATGTAAATTTTTATCGTTTTCATGAGCCCAGTTGCTCTTATAATTGCTGGAGATCTTCCAAAGATTACAGTTTCTTTTCATGTCGTAAATAAAAACTTGGTATTTAGCTAACTTCTCCCTCTCAGATTTATTTAAACCATCATCATTATGAACCCTGACTTCAGCCAAGATTACTTTCCCTCTTGTCCAATATCAATGTTAGATTAAACAGCTCCGTATTTTTTGTTTTGTATATCGCTGATGAGATTGCGTGGTCATAGTGGATAATTTATGGTTATTATCAATAGTTCTTATTGCTTTACTCGTCCTCAGGTGATCAAATGTTCCGCACTTTCAATTACTTCGCGTTCAATAAAAATATCTTCTTCTATATTATGACGATTTAGAAGAATTTTTAGGTCAGTATTTGATTCACATCTAAGAATTACTTAAAACTGATATAATATCTCTCATAAATTCCGTCAACAACTTTTTGCAATTAGAATTTTTAAATACGATATAGTTTGCTGTCGAATTTACCCGACAGTATAAATCGCTCTACACATCTTTGGTGACCAATTATAGTCCATAATTTTTTTATTAAGTTAAAAAAAATGTTTAAAAAAAAAATGAACAAATTAAAAATGAGATCAGACATTTAATTGATGTAGTTTCAATATGCGGCATGATTACGTTCACGCACTGGTTTTCGTTAGATCACTGAAGTTAAGCAACGTTGAGCCTGACTAGTACCAGATGGGTGAGCATTTGAGAATACTAAGCGATGCACATATTTAAGCAGGCGAGTATTCTTAGTACATCGGGGAACTGAACGTTTCTGCCTTGCAAAGTTCTAGGTAACCCTTGGGCACAATGTAACATCTACTACACTCTCCCTGAAATTCCAGAAAATTACAGAGGCTCTTTAGCCGTGTGGAAGACAATCCATGTAGGAGAAAAAAAATGTTTAAAAAATCAAAAACTTGATAGAAACAGTTCGTCAGAGTTTTAATGCAATCTTCTAATATTGGTGTCACAAAAAAAAAACACTCGCTTCTAATTTATCATATGTCAGGATGGAAGTAGTAAGGCTCATAAAACTGTCATGAGAATACTCATGTCAGTGCAATTCGGTCTAATTGAAAATCGCAAAACATAAAGAAAAATCTCTTCTAGTTAGAGATAGCGAAACGTGCTAATTTCAGTAAGAGTAGAACATGTCTAACATTCAGGTGACCGTATTAAATTTCTTCGTCTATGGCCTAGGAGAAAATTGTAGTATCTGTTCTAATGGTCTTACACCTTTTCTTTTATGTTCTCAGTCGATAAAGGAGAGTACTTCTAGGCTGAAGCCAATTTTATTTTTGCTCTAATCCAGAGTACCCCTTTCGGGTGAGCTGTATTTTTCCCGGATTAAGAACCGATCTTGAGTAGAGGCAAATAAATATGAACGTACAAGAATTTCTCTCCATCAGAAAATACCATTGATGAGATCTTTAATAAAATTCACAAATCTTTTTTTCAGTCAAACCAAATTTTATAAAAAAAATAAACTTCAGTTTATAGCTGACTTGTCCATCATATTTCCATCCTGAATAGCTATCAGTCTTTATCTGATCGCCATACAACGATCAGCACACATGGATGAGACTTGCCCAAATTGCTAATAATTCTGACACACTCTTCTCTTGGCACTGTCATGATTTGGGTTTTGATGGCCTTATACAATTCAAGAATATAGATTGTTTCGGTAGATAAAGACAATCTGGAGGATAAAAGTCCGGTGAGTATACAGCGTATACAGCATCACACCACCTATTGATCGTCAATGTCTTTACATATAATTGAAAGACTATATAAAAATAACTGTTGGAAATGCATTACTGAAACTTGGTGGACGAGTCAGACATACAGAGGTGTATTTGTATTAAATATGGTTGGATTTCTAACGGTTCAACTTGTAATAAATAGGGTTACTTTAAATTTAGAAATCGTCACTTAAGTTATTTCAGATTACGATCGTATATTTTGGGTATTTTTGTTATGTATTTATCAAACAAAATATGATTTTATAAATTTTTTGTGATTTAATATTATACTACTGCTTCATATATTACGTTTTATACATAGGTATTTACTTTTCGTTTTCTACATTGTTGAGCTTTTCTATGAGTTTAAAACGTATCTTACATTAATAATTATCTCCCTTTTATTATTCCAAGTCCACATTATCTGAATGATTTGTGTTCTTCTAAATAAATTAAGTTTGTTTTCTTTTTTTTTTTACATAGGCATCACCACATTATCAAGGCCAAGAGGCCACTCAAGGATAAGGGTTAAAGAGTGTACAGTAGAAATTGGAAAATATAGTAATCATTAGTAATGAAAATTTGGTAAATTTGATAACTTATATGGAACGGCTCATCAAGAACTTATTTACGTTAGACTTGAAGACAACCATATTGTAGTCAGCCGGAAAGCAGGAAAGCGGAAGAGAATTCCACAGGCGTGCAGTTCTAAGAAAGAAGCTTTGTTCATGGAATCTACGTTTAGGTTTAGGCACAGATAAAGAGTGGGGGAATTATTGATAGTGTTTACAGCTAGACAAGTGTTTCTTGTGAAAGTTTGGCGAGGGGGGACCATAGATTGAAGCTCAGTCGAACACTTTCCATGAAAATAACGATACATCAGAGACAAACTCGCAACATCTCTTCTGTGAGATAGAGGTTGCAAGGAGGAGAAAAGGACATCTCCTACGAGGCTACGAAGTCTATTTTGAACTCTATCAAGGCAGGACAAGTCCTTTCTAGCAGCTCCTGCTCAGATGTGGCAACAGTATTCCATCCTTGGACGTACCTGGCTCTTATATAGATAGAGAATAGCATCAGCAGTGAGATATTTACCGGATCGATAGAAAGATCCCACCATTTTTCCAGCGGCCTTGGCAACGGTTTTGATGTACGTGTTCCATTTAAGATCAGGAGTAATGGTCAAGCCCAGAAGCTTGTCAAAACTTGAGGCCTCCTGAAGACGAGAGCCATTCATTTCAATTGATGCCAGATGTGGATTAGAATGTTGATGATGTAAAGAGAGAAGCTTGGTTTTAGATGCATTAAAAGTAACCAGCCACTCCTTTCCCCATTGTACTACGTACTCAATATCAGAGGAGAGAGAATTGGAGAGAACTTGGTCGTTTACTGTCTTAGATGTGCTACCATAAATGGTAGTGTCGTCAGCATAAATGTCTACAAATGATGTAAGGATGTGATTTGGAAGATCATTAATGTAGATCAGGAAAAGAAATTAAATTTGTTTTCTTCTAAATAAATTAAATTTGTTTTCTTCTAAATAAATTAAATTTGTTTTCTTCTAAATAAATTAAATTTGTGTTCTTCTAAATAAATTAAATTTGTTTTCTTCTAAATTAATTAAATTTGTTTTCTTCTAAATAAATTAAATTTGTTTTCTTCTAAATAAATTAAATTTGTTTTCTGCTTAATAAATTAAATTTGTTTTCTGCTTAATAAATTAAATTTGTTTTCTTCTAAATAAATTAAATTTGTGTTCTTCTAAATAAATTAAATTTGTTTTCTTCTAAATAAATTAAATTTGTTTCTTCTAAATAAATTAAATTTGTTTTCTTCTAAATAATTTAAATTTGTTTTTTCTAAATAATTTAAATTTGTTTTCTGCTAAATAAATTAAATTTGTTTTCTTCTAAATAAATTAAATTTGTTTTCTTCTAAATAAATTAAATTTGTTTCTTCTAAATAAATTAAATTTTCTGCTAAATAAATTAAATTTGTTTTCTTCTAAATAAATTAAATTTGTTTTCTACTAAATAAATTAAATTTGTTTTCTGCTAAATAAATTACATTTGTTTTCTTCTAAATAAATTAAATTTGTTTTCTTCTAAATAAATTAAATTTGTTTTCTACTAAATAAATTAAATTTGTTTTCTCTAAATAAATTACATTTTCTTATTCGATTTGTAAATGTTAGTTCTTCACAACAACATTGAAAATGTCCCTAACTTATTTATTCCAGTTGCTTTTGCCTATGAATGTTAAGCCAAAGCTTTGTCTTGTCACCATTCCACTACAAACTTAACGTCTTCCTCTAACAATTTCATGATTGTTGGATAGTGGAAGAATTGTTGATTGCCCATTATTTACTACACTGCTATACATTTTCCAGAAATCTTGAGTTCCTAATTCTTGCGACTTAATACGTTTTCTTTTGATTTCGATATGACTTCTTTTGATTATGGCTAGGTCACTCTTACATTAATTACATTAATTATTTCTAGTTTCTTTTGTCTATTTGTACTGGACATATGTCGGATAAATCAGCCGCAGAAATTGCAGTGAATCATTAAGGAGTAGGGTTTGTTATAAAACTTCCATGTGAGAACGTGTGCTTTACTTGCTTTGAACCATTCAATAGCCTTATTTGCACCCTGTTCCGTAGGAAAAGAAAAGATACAACTTCGTAAGGAATCTCTTATGACTTCCCACTCAATTTTCTTGAAGTACCCTGTCGTTTTCAGTAATGTCTTTTGAACTTGGGGTCAAAAGTTTAGAGTGATGTCTGTGTAACTAGAGAAACTAATTCAATTGCTGTGGGAACTATGATGTAAATTTAAGTCACCAAATACATGGGTGTAAGTATCTACAGAAAGTGTTGCAGCTGTCCTTTGATTAGTGTACAGTCCTGGATCAAGGGAGAACAGTAGAGAAAATATAACTAACGCTATGTTGCAAGTTTAGAAAATATAACTAACGCTATGTTGCAAGTTTAGAAAATATAACTAACGCTATGTTGCAAGTTTAGAAAATATAACTAACGCTATGTTGCAAGTTTAGAAAATATAACTAACGGGATATTGCAAGTTTAGAGGGTCTGGTCGTTTAATTTGATTCTAGTTTGGATTCTCTAGCCAAGAGAAGGGAGTTATGGATATAGACTCCAAGTCCGTGTCTGTGTCTGCCTGGGTTCTTAAGGCAAAGTAGGAGATTAGTGGTTAAAGGGCGAAAGGAAGAGTGTAAGTTACTTTCACTTAGTCCTACGTTATTCTGGGAGTTTCTAGAAGAAATTACTCTAGACCGTTTAAGTTAGTTCTAAGTCCACGAATATTTGTGAATGCGAGGCTTATGGAAAGGAGGCAAATTGGTTTTGTTTGAGTCTGCGTCTGATTATATTGTATTTTTTGTTGAAGCTGTCATTTTATTTAACAGTTCCATTTAAGGATGAGAGGTGTACACTCAAGTAGACCATCATTCGATTTTTCATCCACATGATTGTGGCTTCGGGAAAGTCCACTGGATGTAGGTGCAGGGTCCCTTTCATTGCGCGCTCAACATGGCATTACACTCATCCGTATATTATAAACTGATGATAAAGCAATCGTTCTAAGCGTTCCCACTGTATAGTCAATACAATACAGACTGTCAAACCATTACGGCGATTGCTATAATGAATTACTACTACTGCTACATGTTTTACAATGCAACAAATTTTCAGTTGTTTATGCTACGAGCCGCCATCTAAGACACCTGTTCAAGACAAAGAAGTGACAGTTTATCACTGTAAAAGTAATAGTTAAATAGTTTAATAGTTGTAATAATTTATCACTGTAAAACAGTAATAGCTTAATAGTTGTAATAATTTATCACTGTAAAAAAAGTAATAAAGAACGCAAGAGAGTTGTATGCTCAGTCCGTCAAGTCCAAAGTAACTGAGCAGCGGCTTGGTACTCACTAATTTCGGCAAATAGCAAACAGAATCCTGAACAGAAGCATGTATTCTATCCAAACTAAAATAAATGGATCTGAGGTAATCTCGTCAGCATCAGACAAAGTCAAACTCTTTGCCAAGAACTTTGCAGTTAATTCTACCCTTTGCGACCAAGGCCGCCAACCTCCAATATTTCCCCCTGTATCAGAAAACACGCTATGTTATATATAAATATCTGTACGTGATGTTGGCAAACTAATCAAAAACCTTGATTCCAGTAAAGCAACCGACCCTGACGATCGATATTCCAAATATAGTACTCAAAAAACTTCAACCAGAACTAGCGCCCATACTTACAAAACTGTTTAAACCTTGTCTTAAGGAGAATTGCTTCCCATCACCCTGGAAAATCTCATCAGTATCGCCAAACTTTCACAAGAAATACCCGTCGAGCAGAAAACACTATCAATAATTTCCCCCACTCTTTATCTGTGCCTAAACGTAAACGTAAATTCCATGAACAAAGCTTCTTCCTTAGAACTACACACCTATGGAATTGTCCTCCGTTTTTCTGCTTTCCAGCTGACTACAATATGGTTGTCTTCAAGTCTAACGGAAACAAGTTTTTTTTATGAGCCGTTCCATATAAGTTAACAAATTTGCCGAATTTCCATTACTAACGATTACTATATTGTCCAATTTCTGCTGTACATTCTTTAACCCTTATCCTCGAGTGGCATCTTGGCCTTGATAAGTAGTAATACCTATTTAAAAAAAAAGTTTCCCACTGAGGAACACTGTAATGACGATCAAAAATTATTTTTAAAACTCATTTTCGTCCCTGACATCATAAAATTAAATTTTAAAAATATATATACAAAAGAATATTTGCATTTATAATTTCCCTAAATTTATAAAGAGTTCGAATGTAAAATATAATAAAATCACGAAATTATGAGGACATAAAAATAGTGCAAAATCTTTTTGTTCGGAGAATTCATTTTCCTGGGACGGGTATTCTTCTAATCTATAATATTAAGAGATTGACATAAATAGACATCAACCGTGTGGAAGATATAAAAGGAAAACCTATCATAATCGATTCAGTGATTCTAAATCGAAAATGTGTGCAAATCTTTTTTTTATTCCTTGTCCTATAATTGTCGATGTCTTTTGAGTGAAAAGAAAATTTCGCAATAAGATCCTTTCATATCTCTACACTTTCACATATTTATCTTTTTCTTTTTTTGTGGTCGTCTGACAGCAATCACTTAGGTGCCGGTGTAATAGGAGAAATGTTCCTAATAATCTAATTGGTCCGTTCGAAACACTCACACGGAAAACGATATTATTTGATAAAGAACTATTTTGGTTGAGTCACGTGTTTCCCTTTGCATCGCGACAGTATGATTTTTGACTGTAGTGTTGACCACCAATCGCCTAACTCAATCGCACATCATTAAGCGGTTTGAGGTTAATTACATGATTCGAAAAGTTGGTCAGAAGAATCCCACTCAATGTACATATTGTAGATAGGATTATGACATTTTTCACACATACATGTATGTATATAACACACACACACACACACATACACACATATATATATATATATATATATATATATATATATATATATATATATACTAGCAAGGCGACCCGGCGTTACTCGGGACCGTATAAGACAATGAGAAAAATTTTGAACATGCCTGTTATTCTTAGGATAGAGGAATTTTTGATGTCTATGTATCATTTGCCATCTTGAGCAAAGGAATATTTTACCTACCCTAGGACGGGTACTACACAACATATGTATGGAATAATTGTACCTTCATTGGATAGGAAATTAACAGCACATATGTGGAAAAAATTTCCTTACCTAGGGCCAGTTATGTACAACACATATTTAAAATTATTTAAATAAGTTTATGTTGTGCTAAATTTTCGGTATGTCACAGATAAGAGTGTGTTTGTTTTTACATCAAAGTGCTATAGTGAAGAAGCACCGGATTTTTTTATATAAATAACTACTCGAATATATTACATGATTTTCGATTTTGATAACTTATGTACGTTACAGATAATAATTTCTTTGTTTTTCATTTGGGTACTTCACTGTATAAGTACCTTATTTCCTAGGTAGGATACTGTAGAAGTACAATTTTTTTCTAATTTAAAAATGAAAGAACTCAATACTTTTAAGTAATTTTCTGTTGTGCTAAATTTTCTGTGCGTCTAGAGTAAGAATTTTTTTGTTATTTCATCTATTGCTCTAGTGAAGAAGCACCTTATTTTCTCATTTAAAAGTCATGCTATTCGATTATATAACGTGATTTTCGGTTTTAATATCTTTTATGCACGTCACAGGTAGGATTTGATTTGTTTTAAATATGACTACTATACTACACAAGTACCTTATTTCTTGGGTAGCATAATGTACAAGTACCTTATTTTTAAATATAGATGAAACTACTCGATGATTGTACATAAGTTTCTGTTGTTCGAACATTTCCGTATGTCAGAGGTGAGAGTTTTTATAATAGAGTGCTATATTAAAGAAGCACCTTATTTCTTATATAAATGTCATACTACTCGAATATATAATATTCGGTTTGGATTACTTTTATGTACGCCACGGGTAAGATTTCCTTTGTTTTTTTTCATATAGGTACTATACTGTACAAGTACCTTATTTCTCGGGTAGGATACTGTACAAGTACCTTTTTTCTAATGTAAAAATGGAAAACCTCGATACGTTTATGTAATTTTCTGTTGTGTTACATTTTCTGTACGCCAGGGGTAAGAATTTGTTTGTTTTGTTGACTGGGTGCTATAGTGAAGAAGCACCTTATTTCTCATATATAAGTCATACTACTCGAATATTAAACGT
>NC_136503.1:117268958-117516458 GCF_053919585.1 Euprymna scolopes | reverse complement strand
GTAGATCTCACGATTCAATGTCCAGTTTTCAAGTTTTTGTTCTATAAGTTTAAATGTGGACACTTTTTTCTAATTTCATTTATCTATTATATAAAGGGAAAATGATAGTTTGTATGTGCGTGTGTGTATGTCTGTGTGTGTTTGTATGTGCGTGTGTGTATGTCTGTGGGTGTATCTATGTGCGTGTGTTATGTCTGTGTGTGTATGTCTTTGTGTGTTTATGTCTGCCAAAACTTTTGACAGACGCATGACCGTGATAAAATCGGTTTCGTTAGAAATATCAATCTCTTGGAAGAAAAATTGATTCTATGATGGTCAACTGGGCCGGGGTTTTTTGTGTTTTTTTTTTGTGTGTGTGTTTTTTTTTTTTTTTTTTTGTAAGGATGGGTCACTTTTTGCGTCGACATTTTTGCGAGTCATACGCCTAGCAATCTCAATGTACGTTTATAAAAACGTTACTTCGACTTGACGTTTTTTCAGAAGTCATCGTGGCCGTGACAGCCAGCGCGTTAGCTTTTTCTTTCGCCTAATGTTCTTCTTTTGCGTTACAGGT
Organism: Euprymna scolopes; assembly: GCF_053919585.1. Lineage (NCBI taxonomy): Eukaryota > Metazoa > Mollusca > Cephalopoda > Sepiida > Sepiolidae > Euprymna > Euprymna scolopes. The sequence goes on along the minus strand of NC_136503.1, from coordinate 117,515,905 downwards.
TCGAGCCTGCCTTCTTGCGGTTAATATTTTTTTATGCGGCACTCGCTGCTATTTTGATTGAAACAAAAGTTTATTTTTCTAGTCAAACAAAAAATCAAGAACACTCAACATCGTCTTACCATCAACGCTTACCCTGTAAACTCGGAGTATGGGACATTCCCATATGCACAAAACAAAATCACTGAAAAACAACAATAGTCCTGTCCATATGCCGAAAGATGTTACCTCAACTGCATACAGACAGTGCTAAATTCCGTGACATGGGCAGGTAACTTTTCGACAATGCAGAAACGGCCTAAAAACCCTTATTTCGGGCTTTTTGCGTGACTCGCCGTTGTTCGTTACGAACCATATATACATAAGGACAATCTAGGGACTCACATCTTTCAGGCAAAATATTAATAATTTTTCAATTCGGTGCATCCGTTCGAAAGTTTTATTGATATAGATAAATACGCACATAAATAAATAAACATTTAGAATTTTATTAATAGTATAGATTATTTTACCTGTAGAATTATATTAGACAAATATATTCGGAATTAAATAACCAATAATCTTATAGATAGATAGTAAATATTGTTAGTCTTTAAGATGGGTTAAAAATATTTGGTATAATTTGCAGATAATCGTCAGTATTACTTGACAAGGATCGCGACATGAGCGCGCCAATCTTTATCCATCGGTAAAAAAAACTACGGCTGTTACCATATGACTAAGAATGGACAACGAAAATCTCTTTCTGGGTCCCTTAAAAGTAACCTGTAGTGCAACAATAATGCAAATGACTGTGCACAAAAGTAGGAAAATGTCATATGATCGTATGCGTTAGAGGCACATAATAAAAAGTATGTATAAAATGTATTTAGCCCTATATCCGCGTGATTATTGGCTTTGTTATATAAGGTAAATACTTTAGTATTTTTCCTGATATTAAATATTTAACTGTGTTATTATAGAATAAATTTGTATTTACAGTCGATTTTAAGATTTGAATATTTAATCCTGATCACTATTTTATTTTTCATTTATTATGAATCAATGAAGGCGCTGAAATGTTTACTGTCACACTCAAATCTCCCTACAGGAACACCGGAAACAGATTTACCAAAATAAATATTTTATAGATTCACCGGTAGTAAATCATATTTCAAGCATTTTTAATAGCTAACGTATAACTTACGTTTTGTCATTTCAAACATGAGCACTACAAACCCAATGAAGGTTTTTTTGCGGGCTTTTCCTCTAGAGCGCTGATCCTTTAATCTGACTTCCGATCTTTGTGTCACATCATCTCGTTGTGGGAGGGAGATACTTAAATATAAAAAAATAAAACAATACAATTACAAATATATAACGTCACTTATTAATTTATTATTAACTGTAACAAATAAACAAACTAGGTATACAGATGAGAAAAGAAAAAGAAAAGGAAGTGTTAATAATTCGATTTTCGCTTTCTATTGTCTTATACTTTCGTGGACTGTAATTTTCGGACAACCTTTTCCATCCACGCATACACTTCAACCAACATTTACTTCTTTTACGTTCGCTTCTTTACGCTTATCCACAACACATGTAATACACTAATACTCGACTAACACGCCATGTTGGCCACGATACCGGTGAACGTAGAGTTTGCTGTTGAAACTATTCTCTATCTTGCTCTCTCCCTCTCCCTCTATGTTTTCGTCAAACTCTCTTCTTCACTCCCCCACAGTCGCTCTCTCAGTCACACCCTCTCTTATTTCTCTCAATCTTTCTAAATCTCATAGTTTTTGTCACTCTGGAACCCTCTTTCTCTCTCTCTATCTCTTTCACTAATTCTCTTTCCATCTTTCCTCTCTCTCTCTCTCCTCTCTCTCTCTATCTCTCTTTCTCTCTCTCTCTCTCTCTCTCTACCTCCATCGTTCTCCCTCACTTTCACTCCTTCACTCCTTTTCTCCCTCTACCACTCGCTTTCTCTCTCTCTCTCACTCTCTCTCTCTCACACACACACACACACAGACACTCATACACACACACTCGCTATCTGTATGGATCATCTTAAGAAAATAATTACTTTTTTGAACTCGCGAGCGATTTCCATCGGATGTTGTATCAGACAAGACTTTTATCATTGCACATCCAGAGGCTAAAATGTTCATAATCTCAACCGTAACTTTAATAAATCTTTGAAACCTCCCACTTACTTGTATCATTTTTATGTAGTTATTTCACAGACAACAGTAATTTTAAAACCTGCAACTCTCCCTCACTCGCTCTCACTCGCTCTCACTTGCTCTCACTCGCTTTCACTTGCTCTCTCTCTTCTAATTCTGCATTTGAGGATTCCTACAACAAGAATATCAGTACTGAAACCCTCTCGAAGCATCAGCATCTCAGCATTTTTATCTGCATTGATTAAACTTTATAGGGATTTACTTAATAGAAAATATCCTAATTGCGTCTTGTACTTCCTAAAATAATGATTTCCTTGACAAGATACGCATATGTTACTGTGAACGATATATAATATTATCTAACCACATGAGGCTCTTCAGGTTTCTACATCTTTCTTTATATGTCTACATTTTATTTTCTCTATTCCTTTGCCCACTACAAAATATTATTCTATTTTTCCCATTATCCTACCTTTTTTAAAACATTTTTCTCATTTTCTAGACTCCTTTGTCTTAAAATACATGCATTATTCTATCAGAACTTTACCCCATTTTAATTAGTCCCGTCGCCCCCCTCCAGTTTCACTACCCCTCCGATTTATAACTGCGATACCATCTGCCTACGTTTTGTTATGTTTTTTCTTTGTCCTTTATGTTATATATTTCGTTTATTTTTCTTCTATTTTATTTTACATTTGCATCCTAATGTATCCTAAGCTAGATGTTGTATTTCCTTATATCTGTATCCTTACTCCCTTCTCTTCTGTCGAAAAGCATTAGGATTCGAAATGCCTAGTTATGAAGATTGTTTATAATCCATTTGTTCATCTGATGGTTCTATATGTATACATATGTACACACTGGTTCCGTTACATCACTGAAATTAAGCAACGTTGAAATTGGTCCGTACTAAATGGGTGACTTTTACAGAATAGCAAGTACTGCATATTCTCTACAATTATCTCGGCATTGTTTTCAGACGTATATATATATATATATATATATATATATATATATATATATATATTATTTTTAAATACAATAAAATAATATATATACCGCTCCCCATGTGGGGGTACCAAATTGGTTAAAAGGGAAAATTATTCCCAACTCGCATTTAGGTAAAAATGCACTTTCGTAAATGATTGAATTCATTCAAAACATATCGCTAAAACCAAAACAAAACAACATCTATATATATATATATATATATATATATATATATATATATATATATATATAGTGCCGGCAAAAAGAAAGTCCGCACTTGTAATTTTTTCAAAAACTGCAAATTTACGCAATTTTAATGTAACTGTTTAAACAACCTATACCTCATTTGATTCGCCTTTTATTCCTCTATAATTTACCTTTTATAATTTGACTTTTAATTAACATATTCTAGTATTCACGTCAATTTAAAAAATAACTTCAAATTGAGGAGGCAAAAAGAAAGTCCGCAGCAAAAATTCGCTTTAAACCAGTTTACATTATCAGTTTAAAATATCCACCAACAGGCAACAAAGCATCTCTAATTGTAATTGTTGTTGTTCCAGGTTATATAACGTAACATTTAGTTCATATGCCACGACTTTCTCTTGGTAATCGTCAGGAGCTCATTAATCTCCACCTTTCAGGTTTATCCAATCGGCCGCAGATTGAAATTGATGACAAACCGGTACGAAAAACTGTGCAAAAGCACCAAAACACCGGCAGTGTTCGTGATACCCCTAAATCTGGTCGTACTGGAGTTACTTCTTACAGGGAAAACAATGCTATCAGAAACAGATTTGAAACGGCTCCCCAAATCCAACAACAGTGCAATCTTGTTAAAAAGTGCTCTCTTTCTACTGTCAAGAACAGATTAAAGAAATTTAATTTGCGAGGATATGTTGCAAGACGCAAGCCAATGATTTCTGTAAAGAACAAAAAGCGCCGTCTAGACTTCGTCAGATGCAATGAAGGTCATGACTCTTCATATTGATCAAAAGTGCTTTTTAACGATGAAAGAAAGTTCAATAGGCTAGGCAGTGATGGCAGACAGTATGTTTCAACGATGCAAGGCGGTGAAGGTTCAGTTTTGGTGTGGGGTATTATTAGTACCAATGGTCCAGGGCCTATAGTTCACTTGCAAGGTCGAATTAATTCGACCAAGTACATTAATATTTTGAGTGAGCATTTTCTACCCTACTTTGGTCGGAATTTGGATGATAATCCAATTATCATGCAGGATAATGCTCTCATTCACACAGCTGGCAATGTCAAGTGGTTCCTGGAAGAGCATGATATTCCGTGTTTGGATTGGCCTGCAAAATCTCCAGACCTCAATCCTCTCGAAAACGTATAGCAGGACATCAAGCAACAGCTACGCAATGATAAAATTTCAAATTTGGAAGAACGTTAGACAAAGATTAAACAAAGTGCGATGCCCTTTCCCCGAAGTATTGCTGCAGTCTAATTCAAGGAATTCCCAAAGGATTGCAGGCTGTCAAATTGCAGAAGAGCTATGCTACTAAATATTAACTAGTTCATTGTGTTTTTGTTGTATTTCTGTTGCATTAATGTGCTAAAGTTACATTTAAATAACAATTTTCCATTGTGCGGACTTTCTTTTTGTCTCCACAATTTTAATTTTTTTTTTAATTGACGTGAACACTAGAATATTTCAATTAAAACTCAAATATGAACAGGTAAAATTATAGAAGACTAAAAGGCCAATCAAATGAGGTATAATTTGTTTAAACAGTTACATTAAATTTAGCGTAAACTGCAGTTCTTGAAAAAATTACAAGTGCGGACTTTCTTTTTGCCGCTTGCATGTATATATATATATATATATATATACATACATATATATTCATATATATATATATATATATATATATATATATATATATATGTGTGTGTGTGTGTGTGTGTGTGTATGTGTAAATATATATGGATTTAAATACAATGTACGGAAATTTCTCAAGAGCTCTTTCGGCTATCATCTCGTCAGGAGAAATAGATAGGATACAAAAACAATATTACTGGTGAAATTAAAGAGCACTACGGGGGATTTGAATTTGCCAGAAATAAGACAAAAAAATATTAAAAGAAAGATTTAATCTGAAATTGCGTTTAAAAGCGACTAAAACAAAACCTTGGCACAACGAGGGGAAAGCGAAAAAATGGGGGAAAACCAGGCCAAAGAGGCTTGGGTTTCAAATTCCGAGTTCGAATGTGTCTAACTGATGATCTCAAATGAGGGCGAAAATCGAGCCTTAAACTTCCGGTTTGTTAGCTTTCTTGGCTCTTGTGAACTGTGACGTTGTCTGGCTGTGGAAATAATTATATATTCTCTCACATTCTTAAGAACACACACACACACACACATACACACACACACACACACACACACACATATATATATATATATACTCGGGGTTAGTCAAGTCGCTGCCTGATGATATCTGTTGTTTGATTGAAACAAGTGGCTGTTTGTAGCAGCGGGATGTGAGCATGTTTATATAACAATAAACAAGTATATATATATATATATATATATTTATATATATATATATATATATATATATATATATATATTAGTTTTAATCGAATGGACTCAGAAAACACATTTATTAATATCAGTTGAAAAAAACACTGAGGGGTATATGTTTGGTAGTTCGGAGGAGTCTACGTCTGGCATTTACAAGTTCGATTAAATTCGAAACCAATAAAGTCAATAAAGAGTTCGATTATTAATTTGACTTTCATATTTCGAGTTAAGAATTTGATTTCTTTTGGATCGATTTTATTGCTTTTGATTCATTTATTAGCTCAGCGAATTATTGGAAGCGTATAAAAAGTGTACAACAAAGTGATTATATATATATATATATGTGTGTGTGTGTATATATATATATATATATATATATATATATATATATATATATATATATATATACAAAAAACCTTGTGTGTTTATATGTGTGTGTTAGTTTGTTCATGATGGACTCGTCGTTTTCTTTTTTATTTCACACGAAACTATTTGATGTTTTTGCGTTTTATGTGCGTTTTGTATCAAATGTGTCGAAAATTTATAATCGAAAAATTCCAATTAAAGAAGATAGTCCGATGTTCATCAAAGTTAACACTTTTATACAATCTTACAACCGAAGTTTTATCACCACATAAGCAGAAAGGGCCAGCCTATAAAGTGTGATGTAGACAGGGGCGCGTTCGAAATAAACGTTTCTTTTTAGAGCCTAATTAATCGATGATATATAATGTTCTGAATTTTTTAGATGAAAGCTGATTGTTTATATTACTTGTATTGATTGGACTTTTGTTTTCATCTTGAGTGTTATTTGTTTCGGTTGGATTGGATTTTGATCGTCCTCAGGTATGTTGGTTTTGTTTGAAAAATAAGAAAAAGTTATCGGCTTCGTATATATTTTCGTACTCTTAAAAAAAAAACACCGTAAAGCCGTGACACGGGGAGAGGTCGAAATGTCCGGACTAGCTGATCATATATGGAAAGAAAAAAGAACAGTTACCTTTGTGGAACTAGGTACAAATAATTGACAGGATGCAAGATGGGAGTTAGGTAACTCAAGCACATATGCTAAAAAAAATAAATTACTAAGCAGAGTAAGCTTAGATTTTAGTAGCATTTTGATGCCTGTAATTGTATAAATAACAAACTTTGTACACCCTTAAAATTTCGGCGATAGAAGATAATCCCATGTCGATTTTTATTTCAATTGCCTCCCTTTTCGTCAATAATTTTTTTCACAAAGTCTAATCAGTAACAATAAAATAGAGACTAACTCAAAGAGTACAAAAATATCTACGGAGCCAGTAACTTGTCGCTTTTCTTTTCCAAACAGTAAGCAATATGCCTGAAGACGCATGAAGCACAGATAAAACAATGTATTGTAGACTAAGTCACTTTGGCGAGGCATGTGAAACTTCTTCCCGGTAAACCGCGAAGAAGGGTGGTCCTAACAAGAGCAGGAAATGAATCAATTTGTTTTAAATAATGGGTGATTAACTCATTTCGATTACAATAAAAGTATTTCGTTCCCGATGTTTTCTTTAAATTTGTTTCTAGGTTTGGGATCTATTAACATAGACTCTTTCTTTAAGATATCCTCACAAGGAAAATGTTTTGAATTGTGTTATGACCTGGGTTATCTCTTACATGAAAATACCGTCGATAATGTCTTTTAATCAAAACAATTGATCCCTGATTTTGGTAAAACAAATGCTATACTTATCCATAATAATTTTTCAAGTTATCTTTAAAATGTTTGAAATAGATAAAAAAAATAATCATTAATGGTAAAATGACAAAGTGATTTTTATGCACCTTGTATTATATATAATTATTATATAATATAATATATATGTGTGCGTGTGTATTTGTATGTATATATATATATTATTATATTATATAATATATAATAATTATTTATATTATATATTATATATAATTATCATATAATATAATATACATATATGTGTGTGTGTGTGTATTTGTATGTGTATATATATATATACATATATATTATATTATATAATATATAATAATTATTTATATTATATATTATATATAATTATTATATATAATATATATAATATATATTATATATACATATTATATAAACTTATTATATATATCATATTATATATAATATAAAAATATGCCACTGAAGGAGAGATTATTGTTGTTACATTTTTTTAATTCAATGTCATTTTTTAGATTTATAAAAGAACAAGAATGCTACAATTTGATATGTTATATGTTTGTATAGAAATGAAGATGAATTAAAACTAAATTCAAGGAATCTGCATAAACTATGGACACTTACCATCTACAAGAAAACTGCAACAGAAGTAACACAAAAATGGCAGAAGAAACGCTACATGAACCGATCGCGACTGAAAATATAAGATATCTTGTTAAATAAAGTGAGTAAAATTAGGCGGCACTAAAACGCAGAGCGAACATATTATTGCAAACAGTAATAACAATAATAATAATAAGAAGAAGAAGAATAACAATAATAATAAAAATAATGAGAAGAAGAAGAAGAAGAAGAAGAAGAAGAAGAAGAAGAAGAAAGAAGCTGTCAAATCATAGACTTTGTTGTTCCAGCTGACCATAGGGTGAATTAAAAAGAAAAGAAGAAATAGATCAAATACACAGAGCTAGCTAGAGAACTGAAAGGGGTATGCATATAAAGAAAATGAAAATAATATAATAGTAGGACCACTAGGAACAATCCCGAAAAACTTTGAAAAAAGAATGGGAGAAATTGGGATCAAAGGAATGACTGGTAAAATACAACGAACAACAATCATGAAAACAGCTGAAATATTAAGAAACCCCCTTGAATGTGGAAACTAACACACAGGAGCAATAAGTGTGGGCCAGACAAACTGCTGCAAAGGCAAAACATGAAACACTACATGAACTAAGAACACTGAAACCGCATATCTATAAGTTCTCTAACCCAACCCTACCCCCATTGCCACGTCATGCCCCCAAAAAAGAACGAGACCAAATAACCAAGTAGAGTCAAGGAGGAAGGAAAGACCGATGAACTGGCCAGGCCTCAGCCGAATAAGTGCGAAGAGAACTGGGACCTTGGAGAGGCTTATTGCCACTCAAATCCCAGCAAAGACCAATAGCTGCTGCCAACGCGAAATCAACGGCAGGCAGCTGTTATGAAGAGGCAAATTTATTGCGATCATAGCAAAGAAAATGTTCATATTTTCATATTTTCGTAATGTTAATCAAACATGCTAATAACTCGACGAAATGGTTTTTCTAATTCTTTAAAAACTCAAAACCTCATTTTTTCTCTCTCCAAATACATATTAGAATGCCGTGACTGAAGGCCAATCATGTTGAGAAGTTTATCAATGCTAAGGAGTAATGGTTTTTAAGAGTACTTTTCTCAAGTGCAATTTATCCGAGGGATCGGCATAATTCCGCATATACGAAAACTTTTACTAGACATTAAATAACACATAGGTGGTTGATATGCCGTAAAATACACCAAATTAAACAAAAATTAGTAGAATGAATTTATGTTTAAAAAAAAAACGCCAATCTATGACGATGGCATGCTTGCTTATTATGATTTTGTAAACATGTAAAAGTTTAGAGTATATCTATAACATCCAACCCAAAATATCCTTCGTCAGAAACAAGATGCGAAAAATATTTATTTGTTTCAATCGTTACATAATCAAAGGAATCGATATCGGTAAATAAAGCGGAAGAAAAAACGAGAAATAACAAGCCAACAAGAATGGGACTCGAAGAGTTTTCATTATACAAATCTCCTAAGCATTACCATGTTATGTGAAGGTCGTTAATCCAGGCACATCCGCGTTTGTAAACATATTTTAATTTCTTTTTGTGCGTTGTTTCTCTAATAAAGCAACGACAATCGGAATCTAAATCCTTCAACCGTGTTATCGCAAATAACAAAGCAAAAAGGCTTTATAATTAAAAAATATATAAATTGTTTCTTTTGTGTTTTGTTTAAAGTACCAACAAAAGGACAACAGATCCATGTGTCTCAGATTTTGAATGTAAGGTGATAACTTACACTCATTCTAATGAGCACCGTACTACTATCGTTGCGAAATGCGATATGACTTTGATTCCATCTAGTATTTAAATCATTCTGTTCGATTCGCAGTCACGTGCGATTTTCCTTTTGCAAAGACAAGAAAATCAAATTACTTATGTAAATGATTAAAAGTACAAATATCATCCGTTTTGAATCTTGAATTCCTAACAGAATATGATTTCTATGGTTTTATTTATATTCTGTGCGCACATGTGCCGGTGTACTTGTGTGTCTTTGTTTGAAATCAATAAACAGACATAGAAAACAAGAAATCAAACTGATGCAAAAAGATCAATCGCGTAGATTTTACGATGAAAAGACAGCGTGATGCCCTTTACGATATTGGAAGTTGAAAACGGTTTCACTCAAAAGATTGAAGGTTTCTTTCAGTGAAAATAATATTTGGAAAGAAAGCACAACACAAAATATGGACATTCTGAAAGATAAATATTATAGTGAAATCTAATGAGATTAAAATAAGTCTATATTGAAATGGAATATAGATAAGTAATGAAAGTGAAATTATATTCTTACATGAAGATTCTTAATTAAAAAGAAATTCACACAAGTATCAGAATTATTCGATCTTAACAGGTTTTCTAATATATATGCATAGAACGTAATATATATATATATATATATGTGTGTGTGTGTGTGCATAGATCATCGTATAACGATTAGATCACTGTCTGACTGACGTAAAGAACATTTTAAAATTAAAATGTTTAAATTCAACGTTATTTCGCGCGTTAATGGTAGCCGAATGGAAACGGTCTTTGCTAATCGAGACAGATGTTTCGTGTTGCCGAGTTCGAATCGTTCGACTGGTGTTAATCGTGACACCCTGCACTGAAGATTCCCTAAAGGATGAAACACTAGTGTCTGTAGGCATTTAATTATTATAGTAAAAAATAATTATATATATATATATATATATATATATAAGTGAGAATGTATGTGTGAAGACTCTTGAGAGCTCTCAACGATTTTTATCTACTGAGTTGAAATGTGATATGTAGGATATTCCGACATGTGGAAAAAATTTTAATCGATTTTCATCCGGGAAAAATGCTATTAAGTGGCCAAAATTGAAAAATTGGTAATTGGGGGGGGGGTCATCGGATTTTTATCTGTTTGTCAACTGTTTCATGATTGCGCATGCGTGGATCGTTCATATGACAACTTTCTTATGTAAAGAATAGGATGTTCAAAAACACTTTTTTTAAGAATCGTGTTAAACTGATCTAATGGTTATCAAACTTGATTCACCGTCTTAAAGTTTTGGTTTCGAACTCAGCTCGCGTATTTTTTTACTTTTTACGTGAACTGTTTGGAAATAACATAATACTGGCATACACATGGGTCAGTTTCGTTCCTTTTTTTTCACTTTCGTTTATATATATATATATATATATATATATATATATATATATATATATATATATATATATATATATATATACCTGGTATATATTACCAACTATTATTACGAATCAGCAGTGTCAATCATCATTACCAATCATTACCGTCATTCAGCATTACCATTATTACCAATACTAATTACCAACCATCATTGCCAATCACAATGATCAATCATCATTATCAATCATTATAACCTATCATCATTGCCAATCATAATTACCAATGATCATGACCAACATAATTATCAATAATTATTACCAAATATCATAACCAATTATCATTACCAATCATTAATTCAAATCACCAGTACCAATCATAATTAAAAATCATTATTATCAATCATTATTCCAATGATCATTTCCAATCATACTTACCGATCATCATTACTAATTATCATTACCAATTATTATTACGAATCATATTTACCAATCGTCATTAGTATTGCCAGTTGCCATCATTGCCAATCATCATTCCCAATCATTATAAAAAATCCTCATTACCAATTATCATTAACAATCATTATTTCCAATCACCATTACAAATCATTATTACCAATCATCGTTACCAATCATCATTACCAATTATTATTACCAATCATCATTACCAGTCATTATTACCAATCATAATTACTATCCATCATTACAAATCATCATTACCAATCATAATTACCAATCACCATTACCAATCATCATTAAAAAATATAGTTGCCAATAATCATTACTAATTATTATTACCAATCATCATTGCCAATCATTATACCCAATAATAATTTCCATTCATCATTACCAATCATTAATGCCAATCATTATTACCAATCATTTTACCAAACAGAATAACCAAATCATCATAATCAATCATCAATGCCATTTATCATTACCAATCATCATAACTGCACATTATTACCAGTCTTTATTCCCAATTATCATTGCCAATCATCATTACTAATCATTATTACAAATCATGATTTCCAATCGTCATTGCCAATGATTATTACTAGGCATCATTACCAATCATTATTACCAATCACAATTATCAATCACAATTACCAGTGATCATTGTCAATCATTATTATTACCAATCATCATTCTAACGATTATTATAAGCAATCATAGCAATAATCATTACCAATCATTATTACCAATAACCATTACCAATCATTATTACCAATCATTATTTCTAATTTTTATTACCAATCATTTTACAAATCATCATTGCCAATCGCTATTATGAATCATTATTGCCAATCATTATTACCAACAATCATTTCCAATCATTATTCTCAATCATCATTGCGAGTCATCATTTCCAGTAATCATTACGAATCATTATTCAAATCATCATAAAGAATCATCATTATCACTCATCACGTCCAATCGTTATTATCAATTATAATTGCCAATTATCATTACCAATTATCATTGCCAATTATCATTACCAATCATAAATACCAATTATCATTAACAATCATTATTATCAATCATTATTGTCAATTATACTTTACCAATCATTATTACCAATGGTAATAGTTTACCACTCATCATTTCCAATCATCTTTGCAAATCATAATTACCAATCAACATTAATAATCATCATTATCAGTCGAAATTAGAAATCATCATAAATAATCATTATTACCAATCATCATTGCCAATTATTATTACCAATCATCATAAGCAATAATCATTTTCAATCATCATTACCAATCTGCACTACGAATCGTTGTTGCTAATCATCATTATTGCTAGTCATCATTATGAATCATCATTACCAATCATTATTATCAACCATCATTACTAATCAGTCTTACCTTTAGACATTAATAATGGTCATGCCTTAGTAAAAAATACATAAAGGAATCATTATTACTAATCATCATTACAAATCATTATTACCAATCATCGTTACCAAGTATAATTAAATCATTATTACCAATAATCGTTACTAAGTATTATTGCAATCATCGTTCCCAATAATCATTACCAATCATTACTACAAATAATTATTACCAATCGTAATTATGAATTATCTTTACCAATCATCATTACCAATCATTATTACCAATTATTATTGCCAATCATCATTACCAATCATTATTACCAATCATCATTGCCGATCATCATTTCCAATTTTTCCCCAATTATAACTAACAATCATTATTACAAACAATCATTACCAATTATCATTACGTGTAATTATTACCAAGTATCAGTACTTATTAATGCTACAAATCATAATTCACAATTATTGGTAATAACGACCAATCATGCTATAAATCATCATCAATCATTCTTACCAATCATCATTACAAATCATCATTACCAATCATACTTACATACTATCATTATAAATCATCATTACCAATCTTCATTACCAATCATTATTGCCAATTGTTATTACCAATACTTAGTACCAATCATAATTACCAATCATTATCAATCATCATTAACAATCATCAGTACCACTCATAATTACCAATAATCATTACCAATCATAATTTCTCTACACTAATAACAAATGATCATTACTAATCATACTTACTATCAATCATCATCATAAATCATCTTTACCAATTATCATTGCAAACCATGATTCCTCATCATAATTACCAACTATCATTACTATTAATTATTATCAATCATTATTACCAATCATCATTTCCAATCATCATTACCAATCATTATTACCTATCATTATTACAAATCATCATTACCAATCATCATTATCAATCATTATTTCCAATTATTATTACAAATCATATTTACCAATCATTATTACCTATCATCATTGCCAATCATCATTACCAATCATTATTACCTATCATTATTACCAATAATCATTACAAATCATCTTTATCAATCAGACTTACCTACTATCATTATCAATCATTATTACCAATCTGCATTGCTAATCATCATTTCAAATTACCAATACTTAGTACTAATCATAATTACCAATCATTACCAATCGTCATTACCAATCATAAGTACCAATCATAATTTCCTACACTCATTACCAATCATCATTATAAATCATTATTACTAATCATTATTATCAATCATCATTACCAATAGTCATTACTAATCCTTATAACAATTATCATCATCAATCATAATTAAAAATCATGAGTTCAAGTCATCATTTCCAATCATTATTATCAATTATCATTACCAATCATCATTACCAATCATAATTACGAATCATGATTACCAATCATCATTAGCAATCATCATTACCAATCTGCACTACCAATCATTATTGCTAATCATAATGACCAATCATCATTACGAATCATGATTACCAATCGTTATTACTAATCATCATTACCAATCTGCACTACCAATCATTATTAGCAATCATCATTACCGATCATTACTACCACTTATCATTGCCAGTCATCATTACCAATCATTATTAATAATCAGCATAACCAATCAGTATTACTAATCATTACTGTTTTTCTTACCGTCTACTTAACAGTTATCTAACCCTTATTCTTTAGACATTAATAATGGCCATTCCTTAGTACAAAATACATATAAGAATTTGATCTAGTTTTCTTAAATCCAAAATATAATGGTTTTGTAGATTACAATTAGAATATACTGCTACAAGTTGTTTTTATATGTTACTAGCATTTCAGACCGGCGTTGCCCGTGTGTTTGTAGGTGTATGCTGAGCAAAAAAAAAATAGTCATTGTTTTTTTAATTTGACCCCTATTATGACCCCTTAAAATTTATTGTTTTGGGCTCAAATCAAGTTATTAAGTTAGATCCATGTGCAAGGAACCTATATCTAAAATTTCAAGTGTTTAGACCCAAAATTGTCGGAGGAGTTTGGTAGGGTTCTCAAAGGTTAAATCGTTGAACTTTGACCCCTGAAAATCGAAATTTCTGACCGAACACCGATCACATCGATTTTTCCAAATCTCAGTACCCTGTATATCAAATTTCGAGTCTGTAGACTAAAAATAAACAGAGTTATTGCGAAAGCAAATGTACACAGAAAGACAGACAAACACACACACACGTTCACTTTTATAGATATACTAGCATGGGTGCACACCGTTGCCATGGTGTTTGGAGGTGTATGTTGAGCAAAAAAAATAGTCAATTTTTTTAACTTTGATCCCTATTATGACCCCTTAAAATTTATTGTTTTGGGCTCAAATCAAGTTATTAAGTTAGATCCATGTCCAAGGAACCTATATCTAAAATTTTGAGTGTTTAGACCCAAAATTGTCGGAGGAGTTTGCTAGGGTTCTCAAAGGTTAAATCGTTGAACTTTGACCCCTTAACAGTTAAATTTCTGTCCGAAAACCGATCACATCGATTTTTCCAAATCTCAGTACCCTGTATATCAAATTTCGAGCCTGTAGACTAAAAATTGACAGAGTTATTGCATAGGGAAATGTACATAGCCACACACACACACAGGCACACACACACAAACACGTTCACTTTTATATATATATATATATATATATATATATATAGATAGATAGATAGATAGATAGATAGATTGTTTAAAATTAACTTTGTTTTTCTAGTCTATATAAATAAAACTGTAGACGTATGCGTGTGTGTAAATATCTATCAGGTAAACTATTAAACTTCTCGTCACATAGCACTGAAATTCTCAGGAAATAATATTGATGCAATAAGGGTGTTTACAGCGAATAATATCTTTGCTTACATTCATGTATATCGCATATAGACATCGGCAAATTTACATGTAAAATGTTCATTAAGCATTAGCTGCCATTTTTTGTGCGCATGCGCGTACATTCGATTCATTCCTTTCATTCTTTCTCACTGAAACGCTCGTTTTTTTTTATTATTATTTCTACTCTAACTGATGACGCCAACTCATTTTTGTATGTTTTTTGTATAAAAAAAAACAAAATCATACGTACATTTTACTCGCGGTTTGAAATTTGTAAGTATGAAAACAAACCTATATATCTTTTTTACGATCTCATATTTACTTAATGTTATACATTATTTTAAGATGGAAGAGGGAAATGACACACGGAATACGGACAGTGCTGAAATAATAAAATTATTATTTAGAAAACCATTTTTAATATGGGGAGGGGGAGGTATTATTTAAACTATTCTGTACTTTCACCTAACAATTCATTAAATAAGAAACTGACATGTATTATCTCTATTTTTATTTAGCAATAGTTAACATTAGGTATCCGTTTCTCAATCCAATTTTTTGATTAGTTTATTGCAAAGCAAGTGTTGCCTAATAACTAACTGCACTTTGAAATATTTTTATTTTTGAGTAGCATGAATTTTAAATAAGGTGATTCTACAGTGTAGTACCTATATTAAAAATATACAAACAATTTATAATGAAAATATGTATTTCGAAAATCTGCTGAGTCATATTCCGGAAGTGACGTCATGTGTTTATTATGGTAGGAGGGGGAACAAGTAGAAATATGTTGCTTTTAAAAGCACACTGGATGTTGCTAGGATTACAAAACCTTCATTTTTAGGTGAGGTTGAGGTGTGGTGAATTAGTGCCTGTTCATTCTTCCAGGCATTACCACCACTTTTTCTGTTTATAAAGAGGGGACCAAGATGGTTCCGCTGAAATAGTGCATCAGAACAGATACTAAACTTTGATCTCTGCCAAACGACCAAGTAAGCGTAATATAGTTTTCTACCAGGCATTACCTTTTCCTTAAAAAATACAAAATAATCGACACAGCACATATTTTAAGAGGGGGGAGGGAAATATGGAGTAAGTCTCAGAAATGACTGAAGCAGTTTATGATCTAAAAATTACTTTATTTCATATATATTTATAAGAAACAGTGGGGATATGAAGTTAACCCCAGAAATGGCTGAGGCAGTTTATGATCTTAAATTTCTTTTATTTCATATCTATTTTTAAGGGGGGGGTTGATATGGAGTCAGTCCCGGAAATGGCTGAAGCAGTTTACGATCTCATTGTTCCTTTATAATTTACCTATTTTTAAGAGAGATGGGATGATATAGAATCAGTCCCGGAAATTGTTGCAGAATTTTACGATCTCATAGTTACTATATTTCATATATATTTTTAAACGGGGGGGAGGAATTGACATACGGAATATGGACTATGCTGAAATAATAACATTATTGAGAAAGCTATTTTTTATATGGGAAGGGTTTTTAACTATTCTGTACTTTCACCTAACAATTTAATAAATAAAAAAATGGCATATGGAATACGGACCATGCTGAAATAATAACGTTAGAATTTAGAAAGGCATCCTTAATATAGGGATAGGAGGGTATTTTTGTAAACTATTCTGTACTTTCACCTTACAATTTATTAAGAAACTGGCATACGGAATACGGACTGTGCTGAAATAATAACGTTATTGTTTAGAAATCCATTCTTAATATGGAGAGGGTATGTTTTTTTAATAATGTTAATATTTAGAAAGTCATTCTTAATATGGTATTTTTTAAACTATTCTGTACTTTCACCTAACAATTTATTAAATAAGAAGCTGTAATCGGAATACGAACCATGCTGAAATAATATTTACATATTTATATGGAAAATATGCTCAGTCCTATACTAGAAATTATATAATTTTGCTTAAAATTATATAATTTTGCTTAAAATTATAGTGTTGGTGGTAGTTGTGGTGGCAAAAGAAACACAGTAATGACGAATTTTCTGTTGAAGCAAGCGTTACCTAATCACTAACCAAGACAATGTATTTATGTATTTATATGAAAATTCTAATGATTCATCCCTTAACACTGAATTCATTTTTTGTAAATTATGATGGCATTGGTTGGAAGAGAAATTAGTTCATATATGTTGTATAATACCTAAACAGAGTATGTTAAATTGTTTCATATATATATTTACATTACCCGTCAGAGAGTAAGAAAATTATTTAATATATGTGTTGTACATTACCCGTCCTATGAATTGTAAAATTATTTAATATTCGTGCTGTTAATTACATGTCAAGGGAAGTTAAAATTACTTCATACATCATTTGTATAATTCAGGTCATAGATTAGATAAAATATTCTTTTGCTCGAGATAGCAAATTATATATAGACATAAAAAAAATTCCTATCTCCTAAGAATAACAGATATGTTTAAAGTCAAGTACATTTTTCTCATTGTTTTATACAGTCCTGAGCAACGCCGGGTGAGCCTGCTAGTTTTAGATAAAAGAGCAGACATTTACTCATGTTTTAATTGGTGTGTCAACCATTTCTATTGATTTTTATAATAATTTCACATTACAATACTGAGTGTTTAGCAAGTTTTGTGTATTTGTCATGACTTTGTCCATTAATAAACATTAACACGCATATAGCATTACGTTAAAAACGTCAGGGAAAGATATATTTCATATAATAATTCTACATAAGAAATACAATTGATACAAAAGAAAGGAATGCTAGTACTGATGACAGTCAAAAATAATGTTTTTTTATGGTTTATAAGGATAAACTATTACAAAACTTGATTTTTCTATCATTTAATTTTAGCCATAGATAAATAGAGACTGTCAATGAAAGTTAAAATTATATTTTTTAGCTAAGAAATGATTACCCTTGGTTGCAAACTCAGCTGGTATTATATATGTATTTCTCTGTTGAAAATTGTTACGTCAAAACAACTATCACTATTTGTTCCAATTTGATTGCATTCGTAACTTCATAAATTGTGATATATATGTGGATATACAAATATATATATACATATTTTTGTATATATATATATATACATATATATGTATGTATTTATATATATATATGTGTATATATATGTATATATATACGTATATATATAAACGCGAAATAAAAGTGAAAATAATGAATTTTTTTACAAAATAAAAAGAATATCTTTTAGTTGAAAAATATTCTTTATCAAATCGAAGAATTATCCGATCTTAATGAAACATTCAACGTCTATTAATAATTAAATGAAACATATCGATTTTTAACTCATCTTAATAGTTTACATGTTCTTAATTTCAAGGATGAAATACGCCTTGTTATAGATTATTATTACATCCATGTTGAAACTCATGAAAACATATTAACAAACCAAGAATATATGTACAAAACAATCTACAGTAAAATGTGCAAACATCCAGTAATTATCGTTTTAATACTAATGATTATATATTACTAATAATTATATATTACTAATAATTATATATATATATATGTTTGTGTGTGTGTGTGTGTGTGTTTCTGTGTGTATTTGTTTATGAGAAAAATATGCTTCTTCAATTATATTTCACCTTTTATTGATACCAATCTTTTTATTTATGTAGTTCGATGTATGTTAAATATAACTATAGAGCATATATAAATAAATGACAAAATCTATATTCCAAATTCGGAGATGTTGTTCATCTTACCGTTTCTTTTTTAAGCATGTTAAACTGTTCAATTCTTGACAGCATCTGTTTCGTAGTGCAGAAATATTCATATAATTATGTTCATTTTTAAAATATTTTCCACCCTGACTCATCAGAAGAATAAGAACTCATTAAATTTAAAAGAAAATAAAAAATAATTTGGGCACGATTACATGTAATTATGCCCATGTAATTTTTATTTTATCTTGGAATTTAGAATATAAACTTTTTGTCATATATATATTATGGTATTTGCCCCACATTTATAATTTTATTTGAGTATATACATGTGTATTATATACTGTACTGTATTTTATTATAATTTTTTAATGCCGTATCCGGGGTCAAGCTATATATATATATAACAGTCAATGCTTCTCACCATTGCGCCATACGGCTGCTGCTGTGTGCTGTGTGAGTAGTGAATTAACGATGTTTTGACATCGTATATATATATTGACATCGTATATATATATATATATATATATATATATATATATATATATATATATATATTATTGTTGTTACTTCTTTACATTAACTTGCCATCTTTTCAGGTTGACGTCGGGCATCCATATTTATGTAGATGGATTTCCCGCCCAGCTTCACTCTTGCATAATCATTCACAGATGTGGCAGGGAACTTACCAGTATTTGCTAGTTCCTGTAGAGGGAAAATATTATGCACCTATGGAGACTGAGATAAATTGTTCCAAGCAAGGCATGAAACAACTTCGGGGGTAAAAAGAATAACAGATGGTTATGACACTATTGACCTTGCTCTTAAAAATTCCAAGGTTATAGGTAGAAGGAAAGCAATCAGAAGGAAAGAGTTTCACAGATCTTTATTTAAAAAGCTAATGTAGGAAACTAATTGGTTAAGACAGGTCAAATGAGTAGAAATTGCGCAGAGATTAATTCTAAAAACACATGCCATGATAATGTTTATAGAAAATACTAAGACTAGTAACATGACAACTCTGAGAGAAAAAGTACAGAGAAAAAACATGCGTCCACCAAATTAGAGGCACGTTTCTAAACTTTATCGAGAAAAGAAAAAACAACTCAATTATTACAAAAATACTCCATACTAGTCCAATAGTTGATTTGTAGAGATAGAGAATAGGCTCAGGTGCGAGAAAGTGTTTGAAGCGATAGAGAAACTCCTTCATGATAGGCAGAAATAGTAATTAATCTATTGTATTAAGAAGAAAATACCAAGAATATATGTACCTACCTACATGTATATATAAGTATATATATGTTTATGTGTATATGTACGTATACACATATATGTACATATATATGTGTATACATATGAGTATATATGTTTGTATACGCGCGTGTATATGTGTATATGTATGTATATGTGTACATATATGTATATATGTATTATGTCAGGTCATGTCATGTGCTACTGGTACCATGTAACCCAGTACTACCTGCCTCATGGTCGGGTCACCGATGACTAAACTGGTTCCCCCACTAGACTTGTTTGGTGAGGAGGGCGGCTAGTCTCCCTGAAGGATTAAAAACAAGACCTTCCAAAGGGCGAATGAACTCTTTTCTGGGTCAACGGCCAACTAGCACCGTGTATATTTGTGTGTGTGTGTGTGTGTGTGTGTGTGTGTGTGTGTGTGTGTGTGTGTGTGTGTGTGTGTGTGTGTGCATGTGTATTGGAGTGGTGAAGGCAACCTTTCTAGGAGAAGCAAATCTCTGATTTAAAAAACCATAAAGCGGAAGACCATTACCCGCATTAAGCTGGTCTGCAGTTTAATTTGTTGCTGGCTATCTTGCTCTTGCTTGTTGCTGGATCTCAACATTTTGAACCGAGAGAGAGACTTAGCTGTCGTACAAAGCTAAGACTCTGTAACATCATATTTGTATAGATACTCCCTCAGGCATTTGGGCTCATGGATTTTAAATGTCTGAGGGAGTGGCACTCGTCTGACAAGACGTTGCAATCATCATCATCATATGTATATATATGCGTACCTGTATATAAATGTATGTATATGTATATGTAATGTGTGTGTAAAACGAAGCGCAGAAATTCCTGTAGGACTTCGGATGCATGTTGCATTTTATTTATGTTATTTCAAGTCGTTTAATCGTGGAACCTTTATCTTAAAATCTTTCGTTAATCTTATTCACAGTATCCAACATTTGTTCACAATATCCGATATTGGTTCACAATATCTAACATTTCTTCACAATATCCAACATTTGTTCACAATATCTAAAATGTGTTCACAATATCCAACACTTGTTCACAATATCCAACATTTGATCACAATATCTAACATTTGTTCACAATATCCAACATTTGATCACAATATCTAACATTTGTTCACAATATCTAACATTTGTTCACAATATCTAAAATGTGTTCACAATATCCAACACTTGTTCACAATATCCAACATTTGTTCAAAATATCCAATATTTGTTCATAACATCCAACATTTGTTCACAATATCAAAGATTGTTCACAATATCCAACACTTGTTCACAATATCTAACATTTGTTCACAATATCCAACATTTGTTCACAATATCCAACATTTGTTCACAATATCCAACATTTGTTCACAATATCTAACATTTGTTCACAATATCCAACATTTGTTCATAATATCTAACATTTGTTCACAATATCCAACATTTGTTCACAATATCTAACATTTGTTCACAATATCTAACATTTGTTCACAATATCTAACATTTGTTCACAATATCCAACATTTGTTCACAATATCTAACATTTGTTCACAATATCTAACATTTGTTCACAATATCTAACATTTGTTCACAATATCTAACATTTGTTCACAATATCTAACATTTGTTAACAATATCCAACATTTGTTCACAATATCCAACATTTGTTCACAATATCCAACATTTGTTCAAAATATCTAACATTGGTTCACAATATCCAACATTTGTTCACAATATCCAACATTTGTTCACAATATCTTTTTTTTTTTTTACACCACATTATCAAGGCCAAGAGGGCACTCAAGGATAAGGGTTAAAGAGTGTACAGTAGAAATTGGACAATATAGTAATCATTAGTAATGAAAATTTGGTAAATTTGATAACTCATATGGAACGGCTCATCAAGAACTTATTTACGTTAGACTTGAAGACAACCATATTGTAGTCAGCCGGAAAGCAGGAAAACGGAAGACAATTCCACAGGCGTGCAGTTCTAAGAAAGAAGTTTAGTTCATTGAATCTACGTTTAGGTTTAGGCACAGATAAACAGTGGGGGAAATTATTGATAGTGTTTACAGCTAGACGAGTGTTTCTTGTGAAAGTTTGGCGAGGGGGGACCATAGATTGAAGCTCAGTCGAACACTTTCCATGAAAATAACGATACATCAGAGACAAACTCGCAAAATCTCTTCTGTGAGATAGAGGTTGCAAGGTTCACAATATCAAACATTTGTTCACAATATCCAACATTTGTTCACAATATCCAACATTTGTTCACAATATCTAACATTTGTTCACAGTATCTAACATTTGTTCACAATATCAAACATTTGTTCACAATATCCAACATTTGTTCACAATATCCAACATTTGTTCACAATATCTAACATTTGTTCACAGTATCTAACATTTGTTCACAATATCAAACATTTGTTCACAATATCCAACATTTGTTCACAATATCCAACATTTGTTCACAATATCCAACATTTGTTCACAATATCCAACATTTGTTCACAATATCTAACATTTGTTCGCAATATCCAACATTTGTTCACAATATCCAACATTTGTTCACAATATCCAACATTTGTTGTGGGCATGTTTGTTCCACGCAGTGTTTATACATGAATTTTGTCCGTGACAAGCCTGTTAATAAATGCTTTTAATTTCTTATTTTGACATTTCAACACCCATGAGATTCAGTTCAAACCACGTGTACTGTCATCGTCACTCTGATTTCATGAATAAAATCACGTTTACAGACGCGTCCACTGAGCGAATTCGACCGATGGTCGATCGATGTGTCACGCGCGCAGTTTAAAATGTCATTATTCTGCCAAACGCGGAGATTGGAAGAACACATTTTATTTACGTTGCGTTGTAACATCGCCATAAGATATTGATCGGTTATAAGTTTGAAGAACAATTTTCTTCGGTCACGCCTTTTTAAAAATTTATTTTTGGTTCACAGTTTATCAGGGCCCAACGATCACTTGAGAACATATATAAAATATATAGGTTATCTTCCCTTGATTAAACAATAAATCTGAAGAAAAATTAAGGCGGGAACTCTGAAGAAGCAGTAAACAGAACAACGTTGGACAGTGACAGAAAGGTAGATAGTACCGGCATTGTTGTCTCCAGGAAAAGCGTTGTCTTGGGTCAACAGACAAATAAGTACACTCCTCGCTATTTGACTATGACGGACGTTCATCTATTCTGTTTTACCTTGACACAAACGCTAATTTCGTTAGAAACATTGTTACCATTTTTTAACAGTTTCTACCAAGCACTTAATGTGTGTATAAACATTTTGTCTTATATAGTTGTGCCTACTGTTTTAAATATCTTGAATTACTGGTGAAAGGTGACGTGGCCGTATCAGCTGAAACGTTGTGCAATCCAATTTATCATAGAAGCCTTTACAATGATACCGATAATTTGTTCCATCCAATGCACTGCAGTAATGGTCGTGTCGTTTTGACATTTTGTCATTGACCACGTCTCGGTCATAGAAGAGTACAGATCGTATATGTATATTATATTCTTTTTTTTTTTTTTTTTTTTTTACACAGTAGTCACCACTTATCAAGGCCCGGAAGCCACTCAGAGATAAGGGTTATTGCAAGTACATTACGTTAGCGTGGAGATTTGATGAAGTGTTTACTTAAGGGGGCGGTTCATTAGGAATTTGTTAACGTTGGACTTGAACACATCCAAGTTGTAGTCAGATGGGAAGCAGGCAGACGGAAAAAAGTTCCACAGGCGTGCAGTTCTAAGAAAGAAGCTTTTTTCATGGAATCCACGTTTTCAGTTAGGCACACATAAAGAGTGGGGGAAATTGTTCACAGTGGATTCAGCTAGACGGGTGTTTTTCGTGAAAGATTGGCGAGGGGGGGCCAGAGATTGGAGTTCAGACGAGCACTTGCCATGGAAATAACGATAAAACAAGAATAGGCTCGTAACATCTTTTTTTGTGGGAGAGAGGTTGCAAGGTATAGAAAAGGGCATCCCCCACTAAGCCACGAAGTCTATTTTGTACTCTGTCAAGGAGGATAGGCTGTTTTTAGCAGCTCCTGTCAGATATGGCAGCAGTATTCCATCCTTGGACGTACTTGGCTTTTATATAGATAGAGAATTGCATCAGTAGTGAGATATCTTCTGGAGTGGCAGAAGGATCCCACCATCTTTCCAGCGACCTTGGCAACAGACTTGATGAACGTGTTCCATTTCAGATCAGGAGTAAAGGTCAAACCCAAGAAGCTTATCAAAACACGGCCTCTCCCAGACGAGAGCCATCCATCCCAATTGATGCCAGATGGGGATCAGAGCGCTGATGATGTAAGGATAGGAGTTTGGTTTTAGATGCATTAAAGGTAACCAGCCAAGTCTTCCCCCACTGAACCACGCGCTCGAGATCAGAGGAGAGAGAATCAGAGAACTTTGTCATTTACAGTCTTTGATGTTTTGCTGTAGATGGTCGTGTCATCAGCATAGATGTCAACGAATGATTTAAGTATGTGTTTAGGGAGGTCATTGATGTAGATCAGAAAGAGAGTTGGGCCCAGGATTGAACCCTGAGGGATTCCAGCATTAATACTGCAGGCCTCTGATTTTTGTCCATCGACCACTACTCTTATGAGCCTATCGGAGAGAAATGATTTAATGATTGAGAAAACATTTCCAGTTATACCGTAGCTGGAAATCTTGTGAAGTAGACCCTTATGCCATACCTTGTCGAAGGCTTTTGATATGTCAAGAGCAATTTCCCTAGAAAGGAAGCCTTTGTAAAGAGATTCACTAATCCTGTGAGATATAACCGTCAGCACATCTGCGGTAGATCTTGCAGAGCGGAAACCATATTGTGTGTCACTAAGAAGGTTGTTTCTGCTGAGGTGGTTGACTATTTCTCTATTTAATATGGATTCCAGCAACTTACTCATAACACACAGGAGACTTATTGGTCTGTACTGAGAGGGAGATGACTTATCACCTGAATTCTTAAATACAGGGCAAACTGATGAGGTCTTCCTGGGAGTCGGAAAGCACTTCTTCTTAAGGCAGCGCTTAAACAGTTTCGTAAGCATAGGAGCAAGTTCTGGTTGAAGCTTTTTTAACACTATAATTGGGATGCCGTCAGGGCCAGTTGCTTTACTGGAATCAAGGTTCTTGATTAGCTTGGCGACCTCATGCACGGATATTTGTATGTTACCTAGCGTGTTCTGTGTTATAGGAGGAAATACGGGGAGTTGATGCCTTCATCGCATAGGGTAGAATTAGCTGCAAAGTTCTTTGCAAATAGTTTGGCCTTGTCTGATGCTGACGAGATGACCTCTGGTCCATTGATAATGGTTGGGATAGAACGCACACTTCTGTTCAGGATCCTATTTGTTATTTGCCAAAATTGGTGGGAACCAAGCTGCTGATCAGCTACCTTGGATTTAACAGACTGGGCATATAGCTCTCTTGCATTTTTTATTACTCTTTTACAGTGGTTGCTGGCAGTCCTGAACGCAGCTTTAGTCTCAGTGCATCTATTACGTTGGTAGCTATGGAAAAAGTGATTTCTGTGCGCGATAGCAGCAGCACATTCTGGGGAGAACCATGGCTGGCTGTTAGGTTTTTGTTGGAATTTTTTAGATGGTATGAATTGGTCTATGCCTACAATTAACCATTCAGTAAGATCTGATACTATAGAGGACACTTCCTTTTTAAACATGGAGTGCAGAGGTAAATCAGATATGAATGTACGGAAGCTTTCCCAGTCAGCCATAGAGTATCGGTATACAGTACGGTGGAGGGGTACGTCTGGGGACTTATTACATTTCGTTTTTATCTTAACTGATACAACGGAGTGGTCGGAGGATCCTAGAGGAGAATGAACAGAACATGAACATAGCTCAGGGGAAGTTGAGAGAAAAAGGTCTAGGAGGCTTGCATACTGACCGGGTGTATCGGACACACGGGTGGGTTCGTGAACAATCTGAGTGAGGTCATAAGCAATGGCAAAATCATGACAAAACCTCCCCTCATCGTCTGTCTTATTTGAATGGGTCAACCATTCCACGTTATGGACGTTGAAGTCACCACAGATGTGGATGTTAGCCGAGGGATGTGCAGACAGGATGTGGTCTATTTTCTCACATCTTAAAGATAGTAACTCCGCTGCAGTGGTGTTAGCAAGTGCAACCCGGAAGCACATATAGGGTAAGTTAGGATCTTCTCTAGAAATATCCCTGCCACAAGGGGAGCCATCTTTAATGTAGGCACATATTCCATGCCCAAGGCGATCTTGGGGGTTAGATTTAGCTGTTCTGCACAGTTAGCTGTTTCTGCACAAGATTTATGTTCGATGTAGGGGGGGGGGGTATTAAAAAGTTTGGTAAAGTTGGCTTAATCACTTTGACACACCGGTTTCTGTTAGATCACCAAAGTTAAATTAAGTTGAGCTAGTTCAGTACTAATGTAATGTTGTCCGGGAACCAACAAGTTGTATACTCAGTCGAAACGGAGACAATGAATAGAAAAGAACTTCAACTTGCTTTTTCTTTGTAACAACATTTATTTCCTCATTGTTACAGCGTGACGTCACGCACGTAACATAGAACGTTCTCCGCGCCCCTCAAACGTTATCTGGTTCCGTGCTCCAGTGATCGTCTGTAATCGTCCTCTTTCTCCTTTTTATAGTTTTTTCTTTACTAGTGACACCATTTCGCATGCATTTTCATGTAGCAGTCTGCGCTATGTTACACTAAAATGAGTAACCATTTGGAAATAACAGGTGCTGTATGTGTCTCTTCTTATTTTGATATTGTTTCTAGTAGTACTGGATTGCTTTCTACTGAAATCAGCCAGTGCCGACTCAGGACACGTGCAGCGAGGCTTACAGAGTTGATCCGTTGTCTTTTGAGATTGAACGGAGGCCGTAGAAATGGTGAAGTTGACAAAATCGTTTCTATTTTTCACTGTTTCTCTCCACAAAATAATGCATTCATAAACCGTTTTTGGTTGGGTGTTACTCTATTTCTCTAATGATTCAAACGATCAATCGGGTGGTAATGATAAATCCTTGCATTTTGTTTTTTTTTCTGGAAACAAATAGAAAGCTGGTGCAAGTACCATTAGCTTCCAACATGCTTTTGCTAGCTGCTCTACCCTTTTCAAATTTCGAGAATTAATCCGTCTGACTGCTTAACTAGGGGGGAAATAACTTATACATTTATTTTATATACAAGGACTACATAGATTGCCAGTTGATGACGAGCACCACATTTAGTGGATTGGAAACGATAAATGCTCAGAATTTGTTTTGGAAATACTCATATTCCACAAACGATGTTTCTTGCAAAGAAGAAAAAACCAATGGTTTCTGGTTCAGCTGTTGTTTGGAATAGCTGTTATAAAGAGATATTCAATCCCCCATATTATTCATCATCATGCAACAATCAATGTCATTAACTCTTATCGTCGAGCGTTTTTTTCCTTCAGTAAATGAGTAAAAGCAATGTATTTCATTGGTCCATCACGTTTAGGTTTCAAATATACTTTTTCTGTGGTTTGTCACAATGAAATTTGAAATATTTTCGTCATGCTCAAGTTTTAAATATCATTTTTGTTAGTCTGTCACGCTTTAGTTTGCAACAGTATTTTCGCTGGCCTGATACTTTTCTTTTTAAATTCCATCATTTACGCATAGATTGCATTGGCGCATCTTAAGATTATTCGCTCTTGTTCTAAAATCGAACAGTTATACAAATTGTACTGAGATTAGCATCAGAATTCAACCCTTATGAGTTTAGAAAATAAATAGTTTTTTTTAATAAGCTGTTATTTTTTATTTTATTACATTTTTTATTTATTAAATAAGCTGTTATTATTTATTTTATTTTATATTTTTAAAAAAAGCTGTTATTATTTATTTCATTTTATATTTTATAAATAATCTGTTATTTTTTATTTTATATTTTTTAAATAAGCTGTTATTTATTTTATTTTATATTTTTTAAAAAAGCTGTTATTATTTATTTCATTTTATATTTTATAAATAATCTGTTATTTTTTATTTTATATCTTTTAAATAAGCTGTTATTATTTATTTTATTTTATATTTTTTAAATAAACTGTAATTTTTTATTTCATTGTATATTTTTTTAAATAAGCCGTTATTTTTTATTTTATTTTATATTTTTAAATAAGCTGTTATTTTTTATTTCATTATATATTTTTAAATAAGCTGTTATTTTTTATTTTATTTTATATTTTTTAAATAAGCTGTTTTTTTATTTTATTTCATATTTTTTAAATAAGCTGTTTTTTTATTTTATTTTATATTTATTAAATAAGCTGTTATTTTTTATTTTATTTTATATCTTTTAAATAAGCTTTTATTTTTTATTTCATTGTATATTTTTTAAATAAGCTGTTATTATGTATTTTATTTTATATTTTTTAAATAAGCTGTAATTTTTTATTTCATTGTATATTTTTTAAATAAGCTGTTATTATTTATTTTATTTTATATTTTTTAAATAAGCTGTTATTTTTTATTTTATTTTATATTTTTTAAATAAGCTGTAATTTTTTATTTCATTGTATATTTTTTAAATAAGCTGTTATTATTTATTTTATTTTATATTTTTTAAATAAGCTGTTATTTTTTATTTTATTTTATATTTTTTAAATAAGCTGTAATTTTTTTTTTCATTGTATATTTTTTAAATAAGCTGTTATTATTTATTTTATTTTATATTTTTTAAATAAGCTGTTATTTTTTATTTTATTTTATATCTTTTAAATAAGCTTTTATTTTTATTTCATTGTATATTTTTTAAAAAAAGCTGTTATTTTTTATTTTATTTTATATTTTTTAAAAAAGCTGTTATTATTTATTTTATATTTTTTAAATAAGCTGTTATTTTTTATTTTATTTTATATTTATTAAATAAGCTGTTATTTTTTATTTTATTTTATATCTTTTAAATAAGCTTTTATTTTTTATTTCATTGTATATTTTTTTAAATAAGCTGTTATTATTTATTTTATTTTATATTTTTTAAATAAGCTGTTATTATTTATTTTATTTTATATTTATTAAATAAGCTGTAATTTTTTATTTCATTGTATATTTTTTAAATAAGCTGTTATTATTTATTTTATTTTATATTTTTTAAATAAGCTGTTATTTTTTTATTTCATTTTTTATTTTTTAAATAAGCTGTTATTTTTTATTTTATTTTATATCTTTTAAATAAGCTTTTATTTTTATTTCATTGTATATATTTTAAAAAAAGCTGTTATTTTTTATTTTATTTTATATTTTTTAAAAAAGCTGTTATTATTTATTTTATATTTTTTAAATAAGCTGTTATTATTTATTTTATTTTATATTTATTAAATAAGCTGTTATTTTTTATTTTATTTTATATCTTTTAAATAAGCTTTTATTTTTTATTTCATTGTATATTTTTTAAATAAGCTGTTATTATTTATTTTATTTTATATTTTTTAAATAAGCTGTTATTATTTATTTTATTTTATATTTATTAAATAAGCTGTAATTTTTTATTTCATTGTATATTTTTTAAATAAGCTGTTATTATTTATTTTATTTTATATTTTTTAAATAAGCTGTTATTTTTTTATTTCATTTTTTATTTTTTAAATAAGCTGTTATTTTTTTTTTATTTTATATTTATTAAATAAGCTGTTATTTTTTATTTTATTTTATATGTTTAAAATAAGCTATTATTATTTATTATATTTTATATTTATTAAATAAGCTGTTATTATTCCATTCTCAGTTTCAATAAAATCAATTGTTCTGAAACAAAATTGTACTGTTGTCACGTCGACAGTACAATTTTAAATAAATTCATTTAATAAAGTACCATTCGTTTTATTGATTTGAAAAACACTTATCTAATAATTATTTTTATGCTAAGAAAACAAAGGCCATTTATTGTTTTAGGAACAATGTAATTTATCTATATTATAATTCTCTTTGTCTGCCGCTCCACTTTCCATCGAGAACTACTGGGTTTATCTGGCTGATAGTTTTATGGATATTTTTCATGGTAAATTGTAGCGAACTAAGTATTATGGTATTTGTTCGATGCACACTTAAGGGTAAATAAGGAGAAGCTTTTTATGCAAAAAACGAACACCCATTAAAGCATATTCAACCATCCATTTGACATGAAATACACATTCTAAGTCAACAGCCTATAACTTTTGTCCATTTTTAACAAACTCTAAAAGCTCTAAATTAAAACTAAGTAACCATTTTTGTTTTATTTATTTTATATATATTTAAAGAATATTTAGGTGACAATGACAATTACTTTTTAACAGCTCAGTTTTTTGTTTGTTGTTATTTTCTTCATTTTATTGAACCTGGCAACCATTTATTATTATAAAAAGTTATTAAAAATAAATTATACAAACGTAAAAACCACCGTATAATTTATTATCTTAAAATTTACGAATGGAATTATATGTGTCTCAAAGAAAAAGGATCGTTGATGATCCGTTACATTGTTTTTGGCAGTGTTATTTTGGAAGGTTAAAGTTAAGAGATACAGTAGGAGTATCAGAAATCGCCATTACAAAGGAGTGATAAACATTTGATTAATTAGACTAGCTATGTTTCGAAGCTTATAACAACACCAATAATGTAACTTCAAACCCTAACTTTTTTTCAATAAAAGAAGCAAAGACCAAATTTTAAAATAATAAAAGGTTTAATCGAAAAATATACAATTTTTTTTTAATCGGTTTTGTTTTAAAAAAGATTTCACGAAATTCAACGAATTTTAACTTAATCCAAATCTACTAAATATATATAAATGCTAAAAAACCACTTACTTATAAAAATACTAATCAATGAGTGCTTCCATTCTTCATTCATAAGAATTTGTCCATATTTATATTTTATATTCCATGTACTTTTTAAATAAAATAATTTTTAAGCGAGTGTTCGAAAAGAACGCGTTTTTTGTAAGCGATTATCCGCTGTTAGCAAAGCGGTGTTTCCTGTCTTTCTTCCGTTTGTCAAATACGGGTGCATAAAATGGCCATAATTAATTATTTCAAAAACGTAAAAACAACACATACGCGTGAGCCGTAGTGACTTGTGCGGGGAAATATGGGTCACCGTTACTAAAAAATGATCCCATTTCACTCATCAGTTTTTGCCATTTAAATACAAACCACCCGACCAATTTTCCATTTCATATTCTCTTAAAGAAATACATGAGTTTTTGATTAAATATATTTTATTTCTTCTTTATGCAGTGAGGTTTAAATCTAAAAAAAAAAATGAAATAGAAAATAAATTGCTGTAGGTGTCCGATATTTACTGGACAATATATCCAGAATATGAGGTTTCACTTACAAAAAAAAATCAACATGGTTTAATAAAAAAAAGGGTTTAAAACTTTTGAATTTAGAGGTAAATTTGCACAAGACTCTTCTTTTTTTGTTGTTGTTGTTTTAAATTAGATTATTTTATTTATTGATCTTTTATCTTCAATTTGTGGTATATAAACCTGAGGTGAGAAGATTAATTTTTTTTCATTTTAATAGACATTTCAAAATAGGTGGGGTGAATTTAAAAAACAGTTTGTCTAGAATATTATATTCGGTTTGTTGGAAAGAGCATAAAATTCACATGAAACCTGCAAATATCGTAAAAATTGAACCAATAGAAAAATGTTGGTAGATTTTTAAATTGAAAAAAAATGAAACAATTTAATTCGCAAAATTCAATTCATTTCATTGCGTAGAAAAAATGGCTGCATTAGCGCGTGCAGGCACTTTGTAAACACATTTTTTTAAATAAAAATAATATTTCTATTATTTTTCAAAAAACTTTAATAGTTTATTTTGGAAGTATATTCCATAAAGAAATTAAACAACCCAATTTAAAAAGAGAAATTACGAGTTTTGTAGATTTTATTCGCAGTTTTGTGTTCAGGGTGTCAAAAATTCCCCCAAAATTCTCATACACGAAGAGAGACAGTGCAATAAATGTTGGCCTATGTTACGGAGCACTATCCAAATTTCATCAAAATTGGTTGAGGGGATGGGGATGGAAGAGAGTGATCTGATTCATATTCAAAAGAAAGTTTGCTGGTGCCATGGTTGCGATCCGGGATGGTTGCGAACCCCAACTTGGTGTGCACTATCTCTCTATATTATGAATATAATTACACGTAATAGTTAACTAAAGATGATCATCCCATGAGAAAACC
The DNA here is from genome assembly GCF_053919585.1 of Euprymna scolopes. Classification (NCBI taxonomy): domain Eukaryota; kingdom Metazoa; phylum Mollusca; class Cephalopoda; order Sepiida; family Sepiolidae; genus Euprymna; species Euprymna scolopes. Next base: position 117,482,817 of record NC_136503.1, on the reverse strand, counting down.
GACATAACTAATAGGGAATTAATTAAAATGAATGTTTCAACGAATATGCAAATGAGCTAGATATTTTACAGATGAATTCAATTCCAAGACCCATGTATAAAAAGTTGTATTTTCTTTTTAAATAAATAGAAAAAAGGGGTTTTAATATGAATATCGATACACACAAAAATCATAGGAGTATAGATAGTAATGATTTTTTAAAGTTTTTAAAAAAAAAAATGACCTGTGCGCCACCAACGACAATCGAAACCAAAACGTTTAGCTTACGATTTACATTTTCCTTTGGCGTTAATGCCTGAGCTATGAAGACATGTTTGCTGCAATGCTAAAAAGTTAAAACATAAACCAATAGCAATTACGTTAGGCATGCATATTCGTTATGCTGATGTTCGACTTTCACCGGGCAAATTTCATGTTTTTAATTTTTACACATTTGGACCGGTTTTCCCCGACTAAAATCCAAATATAAAGTTTCGTATGGATTCCAGTGCCTATATATATATATATATATATATATATATATATATATATATATATATATATATATATATATATTCCAATGCCTAAATATATATATATATTCCAATGCCTAAATATATATATATATATATATATATATGTATATATATTCCAATGCCTATATATATATATATATATATATATATATATATATATATATATATATATATATATATATATATATAACTAGCAGAGGAATTTGGTCGTCAAACTTACTTTTTTAAACAAATATATATATTCATACATAACTATATATATAAAGCGGTTTTGTTTATATAATCTTTTTACGCAAATATGACGCAAGTATAAATCATATAGAATATCTGCATGAATATAATTACACGTAATAATTAACTAAAGATGATCATCCCATAAGAAAACCGAAATAACTAATAGGAAATTAATTAAAATGAATGTTTAAAAGAATATGCAAATGAGCTAGATATTTTACAGATGAATGTAATTCCAAGACCCATGTATACAAAGTTGTATTTTCTTTTTAAATAAATAGAAAAATGTGTTTTTAATATGAATATCAATACACAAAAAATGTACATATATATATATATATATATATATATATAAAGAGAGAGAGAGAGAGAGAGAGAGAGTCATATACATTTTTTGTGTATTGATATGATGAGCTGTGAAACAGCGAAACAGTACTGTATGTGGATGATATAATACTCCTCATCTTGAGTTGAGCATATTGAGAAGTGATACACGAATTACCACTAGCGTATAAAGCGATGCTCTTCGTGTAAATAAATCGAGCACAGGTAGTTCGGACGATTTCAAAACGTCGTTAAACTCATGACTCACAGCATTTAAATCATTTCCAACTGATAATATTTAACCATTCATTTTTTTTCATTTTTATAAGCTGGATGCCCAGCGTTGCCCGGTTGTAAAATCCACTCTATATGATATTTTAATTCATGCAGATTTTATATTTATTATTATATTATTACGTTATGTTATTCATTTTATATTATCATATTATAGAATCGATTCTCTATTGTTCATTACATATATTGTATATAGTGATTTCAAAAGAAAAAAAATTATGTCTTAGGTGCCATCAGCTAGAATCGAAACCAAAAGATTTAGCGCTCCGACATTAGCCTTTACCGTTTGAGCTATCGTCAGATGGATAAGAAAATATTACAAATGAATCCACTTTAACGCATAAATGTATATATTGGAGCATGCGTACAAATCACATGTTTAACGATTTACGCCTGCAAAGTCCATTTCTTTTTTCAATTTTGACCCATTAGTGGCTAATTTAATTGACTAACAACCCATAAAATAACGATCCACTAAAAATGCAATTATTTGACTCGCCCCGTGCCACTCTCGACCTTGGGTTTCAGATTAGATGCACTTTGGAAAATGGAAACAGCCATTCATACAGACATTACGAGTTTTATAAATTAGATAATAGTTTATATTCTAATTAATATTTTGTAATACGACATAAATCATACATTTTTGACGTTACACCAAAACTATACTCATTTTATTATGGTAATGTTTTAAGCTCTGTTCATAAGATTTTCTGTCTCCGCATTTTTATTTGTTTGAGATGTATTATTTACTAGGAATGCAATATTCTCCATTACTTAAAGTAATTAAGATTTCTGATATTTCAAAATGAGACAAGTTATGCAATGTATATTTATTACATTTTAAGAATTATGCTGTGACTTACGGACAGACGAACATAATCTTATTCATGAAATATTAGAGTATATGCATGAAATAGTAATATATATATATATATATATGTATATATATATATATATATATATATATATTGTGTGTGTGTGTGTGTGTGTGTGTGTGTGTGTGTGTGTTAGATTTGCGTATCGACGTGTAACCTTATCTCTTCCGTCATCTGATTATTTTCCTGCCAACGATGAACGTTTCCTTTCTATTTTAAGAAAACAAAATCCCTGTTTTCTTTTCATCTGTCAACATTTTCTTACATTTTTCCGCCATCGAAACGATGGGACATTTTTTTTTTTTTTTTTCACTATTTTATTGCTGTTTTTAATCTTCATATTCGTCGTTGTCATTTTTATTCCGTCTGAATCGATCACTTCTCAATTAAAGTCCAAAGCAAATCGTGTGGAAAACGAATTCTATTTTATACTGGCGTGCGTGATTGACGTAATGGTTGATGTAAGGCATCGACGACCGTTCGCCTCTTCATCGGAGTTTATCGCGGCCTCTCAGGCGCGACATCCTAACACGAAGATGCCATTCTGTGGTTATACAAAATCATTGCTATTATTTGACCTAATCACGTTGGCACACCGATTTTGGTGAGATCATAGAAGTTAAGCAAGTTTGAGTCGGGTTAGTACCAGATGACTGACCATTTAGGAATACCAAGCGCTGTATGCAGGAGGCTGTTGACTTTTCTCCGCAAGAACTATCGTCATCTCCGGTTGCTGCGATATGCATGCGCCAGGAGACTGCTTATAGAATTAGAAACTTCATCCTTTAGAGAATGCTGGTTCAACCTGCCTAGAATGGATACTGGTTCGTTCATTAGTTGTTATACTGAAACGCATACCATTACGTCATTAATAAGTTATTTGTACGTGAGTAATCCTTTTGAACCCACCAGATTGCTTGTCATCGTCTCATTCATAAAAATAAAATCTTAATGAACTTTATTTATTGCTACATAATGTTGGTGTGATTTTATTTGATGACGGATCGCATAGTTAGTGGTACTATAGGCTAAATTCCGAAGCATTAAGACCATAGCTTTGTACTTTCATTTTCATTGTCTGCAATGACTTTATAGACATGTCAACCTGACATAGCGGATAGGGTAGTTAGGAGGTCGAAACGTTCATTGCGTCTTCGCTTGAGCTTGTCTCCAAAATATCTACATTGTTTGTTTCAATTTTACTATCTTTTTGCTTTCGCTGAAGATGACTGACATTCACCTGATATTTCAGATAGTCCAACCGAAATATTTATGATTTTAATCGTCCATTTAAGTGCAATTGCCTGGATTTATCTTGAACTTGGTTCACAGGATATATTTACTAAAGTGTTCGCGCGTTTGTTGTGCTTCCGGGAATCCATAACATGACTAACATGTTTTCCTCAGCGAAAATATGTCATTTACAGTTTTCAATTCGTCGTCAATAAAGAAACACGTAATCGCTATGTATCCACGTTTGCTCGACTCATCTCTGGGTAGTTTGATATGGACATTCCGATATTCATTAATTTTGTATGATTGGTACTTTTCATGGTTAATAAATGCTCCTCATATATATTTACATTCTCACTCATGTCTACCGCGTATTCGAAGAATAAGAGAATATCGGAATGTATGAAATTTAAGGATTTTAGTTTGGCTATTAATAACAAATCTTCCAACTCTTTAAATACAATTCAGAACATCCGAGATAATATTCAAAATGGCGTTTTACACTGATAATTGAGTTTGCTGTAACTTTTACTTAAAGGAAGCGAATTCCGTTTTAATATACTTCATTTAAACAAACAAATGCTACTGGAACTTTTCTGTTAAAAAACACAAAACATATTGGAACGAGTAAAACAATAAACATAGGTGTTATAATTAATTATCATTGCAATATGAGACCTCGGGTTGAAATGAGCTAATGAATTAATATCTTTATTTTTACGACGGATATCTTTCCGTTCGTTTGCATCATATTGTGCACGGAAGGCGAACTTGTTGATTTTAATGGTGATATATAAAATTTGGTGGTGATATATAACATTTGGTGGTGATATATAATATTTGATGGTGATATATAAAATTTGATGGTGATATATAAAATAAAATGATGATATATAACATTTGATGGTGATATATAACATTTAATGATGATATATAACATTTGATGGTGATATATAACATTTAATGATGATACATAACATTTGATTGTGATATATAACATTTAATGGTGATATATAACATTTTATGGTGAATATATAAAATTTAATGATGATATATAAAATTTGATGGTTATATATAACATTAAAACGTGATATATAACATTTGGTAGTGATATGTAACATTTTATGGTGAATATATAACATTTGATGGTGATATATGACATTTGATGATAATATATAACATTTGATAGTGATATATAACATTTAATGGTGATATATAAGATTTAATAGTGATATATAACATTTGATGGTTATGTATAACATTTAATGGTGAGATATAACATTTGATAATGATATAGAAAAATTAATGATAATATATGACATTTGACGGTAATATATAACATTTAATGATGATATATAACATTTGATGGTTATATATAACATTTGTTGATGATATATAAGACTTGATGGTGATATATAACATTTGATAGTAATATATATCATTTGATGGTGATATCGTGATTAATCGTGATATATAAGATTTTATGGTGATATATAATATTTAATGGTGATATATAATATCTGATAGTGATATATAAGATTGGATGGTGATATATAACATTTGATGGTGATATATAACATTTGATGGTGATATATAACATTGTATGGTGATATAAAACATTGCATGGTGGTATATAACAATAATGATGATATATAACATTTGATGGTCATATATAACATTTAATGGTGATATATAATATTCGATGGTGATATATAATATTTGATGATGATATATAACATTAAAGGGTAATATATAAAATTTGATGATGATATATAACATTTAAGGGTGGTATATTACATTTGATGGTGATATATAACATTTAATGTTGGTATACATAATTTGATAGTTATATATAACATTTGATAGTGATATATAACATTTAATGATGATATATAACATTTGAGGGTGATATATAGCATTTTATGGTTACATATGATATTTGATGATGATATATAACATTTAATAGTAATATATCACATTTAATGGTTACATATACCCTTTAATGGTGATATATAGCATTTGATGATGATATATAACATTTATTAGCGATAAATAACATTTGATGGTTATATATGACATTAAATAGTGATATATAACATTTGGCAGTTATATGTTACATTTTATGGAATATATAACATTTAATGGTGATATATAAGATAAAATGGGTATATAAAGCATTTACTGTTATAAAATTTAATAATGATATATAACATTTGATGGTGATATATAAGATTTAATGCTAATATATGACATTAAATTGTTATATATCACACTTTATCATTATACATCACATTTGATGGTTATATATAACATTTGATGGTGATGTATAACATTTAATTGTGATTAGCACATTTAATAGTGATATATAACATTTGATTGTGATATATAACATGTGATGGTGATATAGAACATTTGACAGTAATATATCACATATGATGGCTATATATAAAATTTTATCGTGATATATAACATTTGTTAGTGATATATAACATTTTATGCTGATATAAAACATTTGATGTTTATATATAACATTGGATGCTGATATATAACATTTGATGGTCATATATAACATTTAATCGTAATATATAACATTTAATCGTAAAATATAACATTTGCTTGTGATATATAACATTTGACGGTGATATATAACGTTTGAAGGTGATATATAACATTGGGTGGTAATATATAACATTTAATGGTGATATATAACATTTGATCGTTGTATGTAACATTTAATGTAGATATATACTATTTGATGTTGATATATAACATATAAAAGTGATATATGACATTTTATTGTATATAAATTTAATTTGATGGTGATATTTAAAATTTAATGGTGATATATAAAATTTAATGGTGATATATAACATTTAAGGTGATATGTAACATTTGATGTTGATATATAAAATTTAATGGTGATGTATAACATTTAATTGTAGTATATAACATTTGATGGGTATATATAACATTTGATGGTAATATATAACATTAAATGGCGATATATAACATTTAATGGTTACATATAACATTTGATGGCTATATATATAACATTGGATTGTGATATTTAACATTTAATTGTGATATATAACATTTAATGGAGATATAAATAATGTGTGGTGATATATTACATTTAAGGGTCATATATTACATTTGGGGTGACATATAAAATTTAATAGAGATATATAACATTTGTTGGTATATATAATATTTAATGGTTTTATATAACATGTAATGGTGATATATAACATTTGATGGTTATATATAACATTAAATTCTGATATATTTAATTTGTGGTTATATATAAAATTTGATTATGAATATATAACATTTAATTGTGATATAAAATATTTCATGGTGATAAATAACAGTTGATTTTGATATATAACATTTAATGGTGATATATGACATTTCATGGTTAAATATAACACTTGATGGTGATATATAACATTTATAGGTAATATATAACATTAGATGGTTATATATAACATATACTTGTGATATATAACATTTAATGGTGATATATAACATTTGAATGGGATATATGAAGTGTGATGGTTACACATAACATTTAATGGAGATCTATAACATTTAATAGAGATAGATAATATTTGATCGTGATATATAACATTTGAAGGTGATATCTAACATTTAATGGTAGTATATAATATTTGATGGCGATAAGATTAAATGATGGTAATAATCTTTAATGGTGATATATATCATGTGATGGTTATATATAACATTTGATGGTAATACATAATATCTAATGGTGATATATGACATTTAATGGTGATATGTAACATTTGATGCCGATATATAACATTTGATGGTGATATATAATATTTAATGGCGATAAAATCATTTGAGGGTGATATATAAAATTTGATGGTGATGTATAACATGTAATAGAGATATATAACATTTCTGGTGATATATAACATTTAAGTGTGATATATATTACATTCAATGGATATATGTAACATTTGATGGTTATATTTAATATTTGATGGTGATATATAACATTTGATGAGGATATATAACATTTGATGGTGATATATAACATTTATTGGTGATATATATATCATTTAATGGTGATATATAACATTTGATTGTGATATATAACATTTAATGGGGATATATAAAATTTAATGGTGATATATAACATTTGATGGGATATATAACATTTTATGGTGACATATAATATTTAATGGTGATACATAACATTTAATGATGATATATAACATTCGGTGTTCTATATACCATTTAATGGTGATATGGATATTTAGTTGTGATATATAACATTTGATGGTTATATATAACATTTGTGGAGATATTTAAAATTTAATCGTGATATATAACAATAAATGATGATATATAACATTTGATTGTGATATATTACATTTAATGGTGATATATAACATTTGTGGTGATATATAACATCAAATGGTGATATATAAACTTTGTGGTGATATATAACATTAAATAATGATATATAATATTTAGTCGTGATATGTAGCATTTGATGGTATATATAAAATTTAATAGTGACATACACAATGTTTGGTGATATATTGCATTGTATGCTGAATATATAACATCTAATGATTATATATAACATTTAATGTTTATATATAACAGTTGATGGTGATATATAATAGTTAATAGTTATATATAACATTTATTGGTGATATATAACATTTGATGGCGATATATAACATTTAATGGTGATATATAACAGTTGGTTGTGATATATACCATTTGATTGTGATATATAACATTTGATTATGATATATGACATTTAATGGTAATATATAACATTTTCTCGTATATAAAATATTTAATTGAGATATATAACATTTGATGATGATATACAACATTTTATAGTAAGATTTAATGGTTATATATATCATTTTATGGTAATATATAAAGTTTAATGGTGATATATTACATTGAGTGGTGATATATAACATTTGATGTTGATATATAACATTTAATGGAGATATATTCCATTTGTTTTGATATATAACATTTGTGGTCATATATAACATGTAATTGTGATATATAGGAGTTGTTGTGGTATTCAATATTTAATGGTGATATATAAAATTCTCTGGTGACATATAACATTTGATGATGATACATAACATTTGATGATGATATATAATATTTGATGATGATATATTACATTTGATAGTCATATATAACATTTGATAGTGATATATAACATTTAATGGTGATATATAACATTTGGGGTGATATATAACGTGTAATGGTGAATATATAACATTTAAACGTGATATATAACATTTAATGGTATTCATAAGAGTGGATGGTTATATATATATCATTTAATTGTGATTTATAGCATTTAATGGTGAGATATAACATCTGATGGTGATATATAACATTTAATGATGATATATAACATTTCATGGTGATATTTCACATTTGATGGTGATATATAACATTTGATGGTGATATATAACATTTAATAGCGATATATATCATTTGCTTGTCATATACAACAGTTGATAGTTATATATAATGTTTGTGGAGTATATATAACGTTTAATTTTTTAATAAATCTCACTAATTTTTACACATGCCGTCGTAATAGATGAATGATAATTGTTTAAACTATAAAAACGACTTATCTCTATTTGTTTATAAAGGATAAATAAGCTCCATTGAGAAAATATTTCAATTTGATTGGCCAAGGCAATTTTTCTCGACCTACCAATGCACAGCGATTTTTTACGGATTGGATGTAGAAACCTTTGTTCTTTATCTTTTTAATGTGGATGTTGTCCATCAGAACGTAAAGGGTGTTCTCTTTAATTTGAATGCAATGAATAATTAAGGGTGGAGGCCTTTATAAATGGACGTTAATTATAATTGTTTGCGTTATGAGTTTGACATCTTATATTATTATATAATACAATTATTATATTAGACAATTATTATATAATACAATTATTATATTATACAATTATTATATTGTACAATTATTCTATAATACAATTATTATATTATACAATTATTATAATGTACAATTATTATATTGTACAATTATTATATAATAAAATTATTATATAATACACTTATTACATTGTACAATTACATAATACAATTATCATATAATGCAATTATTATATAATACAATTATTATATTATACAATGATTATATTATACAATTATTATATTATACAATTATTGCAATATACAATTATTATATAATACAATTATTATATAATACAATTAGTTTTGCAATTTTTTATACAATTATTATATAATACAATTATTATATAATACAATTATTATATTATACAATTATTATATTATACAATTATTATATAATACAATTACTATATAATACAATTATTATATTATACAATTATTATATAATACAATTATTATATAATACAATTATTATATTATACAATTATTATATTATACAATTAGTTTTGCAAATACTTCTCTCTATTATTGTTTAAATAAAAATATTACTACATATGGGCAACATTTCTTTTTACTTTTTGAATGTTGACTGCATCCTACAACCAATTTAAGGTATTTTTGCACTGTTGGATCAGATAATTGCATTTGATTTTCTCTATCAGGTTAGGTTTTTTATGAAAGTTGGTTTGGAAAAAATCAGATCTTCTAACAAAAATGATGACATTTTCGTAGCATTATTAGCTTATTTTGTCAACACCTTCTAAATATGTTTTACGAGAAAAATGTTTCGCCAAAAACATATATTGATTACTGCAAACTGAAAAATGCGCATCGATGAAGGTAAGTACATGTAAATTGTATATTGCTTCACCATTGTTCAAACTTCACGGCTTGAACTTCCGTTTTTCGAACTACTGGAATGCTCAGCGGCAGAGAGGTCTCTCTTCTCATTCCAACAATAATCAACCATCATTACTTCGTCCCAGCAACCTTGATACCTAATATTTATCTCTTTTAGGTCCTGATGGAATTTCTTCCCTTGCTCGTCAGTCATTAAACTCAGATTCTCAGGAACCGATCCATCTGTGAAAATAGGTCGTATCTCTTGACACTCATTTTGTAGCCCAGATTTCTGAAGGCAGTCAGCAAGTTGTTGACAAGTTCTACGTAGTTTATGGTCTTATTGTTGCCAAGAAGGTTCTTCATACTTTTCACTTTGTTTATTGAGTTTTCGAACTCTGGATCTCTAATGAGATGACGGATCTGAGAATCGTCAAAGGTGCTAGTTTTAAACTTTACTGTGGTCAATCCTCAATCTTGGAAAAAACTGACACAAGTAAGTGATGCGGTCACCATCCTTGTACAGAGCCTTGATGAACTGCTTGGTTATGCCGAGCTTGATGTGCAGCGGTAGGTGTATCAGAATTTTTGCAGGAATTTTTGACACCCTTAACACGAAACTGCGAATAAAATATAAAAAAACTCGTAATTTCTCTCTTAAAAGTGGGTTGTTTATTTTCTTTATGGATTATACTTCCAAAATAAATTATTAAAGTTTTTTTAAAAGTAATAGAATTTTTTTTTTAACAGTAAGGCCTTTGACAGGGTATGGCATGAGGGTCTCCTCAGGAAAATTAAATCATACGGTATCACTGGTAGAATACTAAACATAATTAAATCCTTCTTAGATAAGAGAAAAATCCAGGTTGTCCTCAACGGTCGTTCATATAAACAGTAGGATATAAATGCGGGAATGCCTCAGGGGTTTATTCTTGGACCTCTATTGTTCCTAATATTTATTAATGACCTCCCCGACAAAACTGCCTCTGAGATGGGTATATATGCTGATGACACCACGCTCTATAACAGGCATGACAGGAAAACAAATGAACACATAACTAAAGAAATCGCAAAAACACTAGAGGATGATCTTCAATCTGTAGTGGAATGGGGACATAAATGGATGGCCACATTCAATGCTGCCAAGACTAAACTGGTTTCCTTCAATAATTTCAAGAAACCTTCTCTGCCACCAATAGCAATGGTCACTGACTCCCTGTCTGAGAGTACATATTTCAAACTGCTTGGCCTAACGTTCACAGGAAACATGAGTTGGAACAATTATATTGAAAACATTGCCAGGGCCGCTGCAAAAAAGGTAGGCTCTCTCTCTACCGTGCTAGAAAACTACTGACACCTGAAAGTATCCTGTACCTCTATAAGGCCACCATTCGCCCATGTATGGTATATTGTTGTCACATTTGGGCTGGTGTATCTGCTGCTAGTCTCTCGCTCCTAGACAAGGCTCAAAAGAGAGTCGCCAATCTGATAGGCCCTGAACTGGCATCTAAGCTTCAGCCTCTATACCATCGACGAAACGTTGCATCCCTCTGCCTGTTCTACAAGTATTTTAATGGTGAATGCTCTGACGAACTGCAGACACTTGTGCCCCCACGACGTAGACACCCTCGACAAACCCGACAGGCAACTAAATCCTACCCCCACACAGTAGAGATCCCTAGATGTAAAAGATCTTTCTACTCCAGTAGTTTTTTCCCCAGAACCGCTAGACTCTGGAATTCCATTCCAGGTCCCTGCTTCCCTAACTGTACTGACATGCAGAAGTTCAAGTGTAACGTGAACCGACATCTTGCTGCCCAAATCCCAACATAGTGCCCCAGTAGTTGCTGCCCTTGATAGTAGCCCCCTACACCAAATTGGCAATGTAACTTGTTTGGGGTACAAATGCAATTAAAAAAAAAAAGAAAATTAATTGAATTTTACGAGCTCAGTATTTTTCAATTTTTAAACTTTAAAAATCTATCAAAAGTTTTCTATTGATTCTATTTTTACGATATTTTCAGGGTCAATGTGAAATTTTATGCTCTTTCCAATAAACCAAATATAATATTTTAGAAAAACGTTCTTTTAAATTCACGCACCCCCATTTTCAAGTGTCTATTAAAAAGTAAATAATTAATTTACTCACCAAAGTTTTATATATCACAAATTGAAGATAAAAGATCAATAAATAATATATTCAAATTTAAAACAAAAAAAGTAGTGTTTTTTAGAAATTTACCTGTAAAGTCCGAAGTTTAAAAGCTTTTTTTAAACCACGTTGTTTGTTTTTTCTTTTGTTTTTGTTTTTTTTTAATGTAACTTTGGTTCTTTTTCCTTTAATTAAAAAAAATATTAGGGCTTGAATTGCATTTTTCGAGTTATTATAAGCTTGGAAAGACAGGGTATCGAATTCATTCACACTTCCTATTTTAAAATGTCTATTAAAAAGTAAATAATTAATTTACTCACCAAAGTTTTATATATCACAAATTGAAGATAAAAGATCAATAAATTATATATTCAAATTTAAAACAGAAAAGTAGTGTTTTTTTTAGAAATTTACCTTTAAAGTCCGAAGTTTAAAACCTTTTTTAAAAAAAAAACACGTTGTTTGTTTTTGTTTTTTTAATGAAACTTTAGTCCTTGCTCCTTTAATTGAAAAAAATTAGGGCTTGAATTACATTTTTCGAGGAGTTATAAGCTTGGAAAGACGGGGTGGAATTATTCAATATTTTTCACGAAATTTCTGACACACCTAGTGCAGCGGTGGGAAGAGCATTCTTTCTCTGTCCACCAGAGGGTCGTTGATGACGATCCTTTCTTTGCACCCAATCCTCCTACAGAGAACAGTCCTTCTTCATGTATGCTGAACACCAATTTTTGGAAGAGTTTTAGTTTTTTGTTTTAGAGTATTAATTATTCGTGAAAGTTCACTAAAAACGTTTAATATTTGCATGGCCATGATTCGAATTGAATATACGATTTTTCAGGATCTTCATTCCTGAATTCTTATCATAAGTTGAGGTCATATGCTATATCATGTAATCGTTTGATAGTTGTGCGCGTGGCTAATTTTCACGGCGTACTGTTCCTGCTGCTCTCTGTTCTTCAGCAAAATGACACCGTTTACTTTCTGAATTTTCCACAACAATACTTATTCCATTACTTCACTCCGCTCTCCTGTTACGCGATCAATTCCACTGTCCATATTTTCATTGAAAAATCTTTGAACCACTTCTTCTGTCTTCTAATTATACTAGCTACCACATATAGTTCAAAATAAAATAGGTTCTTAACGTAAGGATTGGTCACTCATGCTATCTAAAAACAATTAAAGCCTTCATACTAGAGCAAACATACGTTTCCATGATACTGATCGTGGTTCGACGATCTTGCTAGTTATTTTTTAATTATTCATGAAAGTCTTTGATCTAGTTTCCGTTTAAAAAGCAGACGATATCCGTCCACTTGTATTTAATAATACATAATACTGATCCAACGCGTGGTGCAGTATTATGTGCGTATGTGTTTGATGTATGTGTGTCCTCTATAGGAAGAAAGTGTAGACAGTCTACATTAAATTTAAAAATGTATGCTTCAACAGAATTTGCCGAACATAATTGGATTGTTCATTTCATCATAATATAAAATGATATTCCCATCCAAATTTCAAATATATCCTTTTTTATGAAAGTTAATCATGCGTACAAAATTTCATGTGAAATACGATGGAAATGGTCTCGGATCTCTACGTTATGGTCTATGTGCTAAATATCTACGTATTCCTACCTTTGGGACAGAACCCTCTCCAGATTTCTAATTATATGAAATGTTAACCATATCTATAGGACACTAATTCGGAAAACTTTCTAACATTTCAGCTTCTTCTGACTATATTAGTATGCGACACAGGATATTGGGGAAGTAAAACAGGAAGAGGGACAGTAATTACAAAGAAAGTAATATATTGTTATGAGCATAGTGAAACAGTAATGATCCCTATTCAATCTGAACAACTTCAGATCTTCCTGATATTATGATATATACTATTAATTTAACTAATGGGTAAAATAAGAAATTCACCAAAACAGTATCAAATTGATCTCCTGTCAACGTCTTTACTGATTAGACGTTATTATTTTATAGTGTTTGAAAGATGTCTTAGTATATGAACCGCATTTTACTTAAAGTAAACTGGTACTACCAGATCAGACTGTCTGAAGATACCGGCGTCTTAACCTAAATACACCAAGTACTGATGCTATTGCTTTTTCTTCCCCTTTGCAAAACTCAATCATGTTCTGAAAAACCCCTAACAAAAAAAATAATTTTCATTTATAAACAAAAAAAAACATGATGTATATATATTTGAAAATATGAATAATTTTAAACAAAAAAACTTTTTAGCGAAATCACTAAACTCAGCTAAAAGGAACAGAAAAGAGTTGATATGCCACAAACAAATCAATCAAGCAAAACACTTCGAATAAATATTTAAAGATATAAAGAAATTGGAGCATAAAAACCTTTGCTAAAATTATTGGATTGAGCATTAAATAACCAGAAAAGGGTTGATATACAGTAAAAAAAAACGTGAAATAAAGTTAGTTGCACTATCCTCAACTCTTCGATTTATTTCAATCTAAGAATGGAATCTCACACTGAAAGCTGATTTCAACGAATTTACCAAAATCACAAGAAAAGTTCTCGCGCATTAGAAATCGCACTTCATCTCTTGTGCAAATTGATTTATTGTATCGCCTGCTGCCCTCGAAGCCAATCAAGGCATTTACAGCCAATCTGTATCACGCTGACTCAATAGTGGAATGGTTCCGCCATCATTATCAGAAAGCATCTAGTGAAAGAAACGATTCTTCTGTGTCCTTTAAACTCTATAAGTCTCATCAGATATTCAATAGTTGCGCACACAAATATCGCATAGCGTGTTCTAAAATAATGACGTCTTTATCTCAGGAGAGAATCCTATAGAAATTCATTAAGTCCATCTTGACAAACCGGTGGAATCTATCACCATTACCGTTTATAAAATGTTGGTTGTAAAAGCCAATCGCATCAAAGCAAAAAGAGAAAGTGTTTTCCTTGCGATTATAGATTGACCATAAATAACAGCTTAAACCTGTAGGTGGGGAAGCGTGAATGAGTTCTTACGGAAACGTTCACTTTTAGATAGACATTTGGGTACGCAGAGACAGGAAAATAGATACGTAGATATAAACAAATACCTTTCTCCCTTGTATTGAGTATTAGTCGGTTATGTTAGCTAATTGAAATATTAGTAAAAATTACGTTGTTTAGACGTAATTCATAAACCAAGTGTATTGTAAATAAGGGTTTGAATAGAGGACCTTTCAAGAAATGGATTCTGTGTGGAAATTATTAGCAGATATTCTCTTACTCGTGTGAGAAATTAATGTGCCACTTTTTACTAGTTCTCAAGGCCAAGAACTAATCAAAGATCATAATTACATGAAAAAAATTTCCCTTTAATAGATGATGAGCATAATTGGAGCACAAACACGGAGTTTGCTTATTCTAGGACAGGCCATAACAAAAATTTGGTAACATGGGCTTTAAAGATTATCAAGTGGTTATTAGTAAGAAAGCAGTTCTGCAGTAATGTGTTTCACAAATGAAAAGTCATTGTAAAGCAGCTTTGCTTGGAAATTTTACCTTGTTGTTGTTGTTGTTGTTGTTGTTGTTGTTGTTGTTGGTGGTGGTGGTGGTGGTATAGAAAGACAAGTTCTAGCTGTAAATATCTTACGAGGAGGAAACAACGATAGGATCAAAGCCAAGCAGCTTCCATGGAAAAAACGATAGAGCAGAGAGAGACTAACACATGTCTTTTCTGTGAAACGGGGCTTGTAGGGAAAAGAAGAGATAACTCCACTAGATTTTGATGTCAATTTTGTACTCTGTCAAGATAGGAAAGTGTGTTTTCTAAGCACCTTCCTAGATGTGGCATCTTTGGACATGTCTGATTTTATATAAATAGAGGGTTGTATTTAGTCAACATATTTGTAAAATTTATATTATGCTAGTATACGTCAAAAATAGGATGTATTGTAGACAAGGAAATGGTTGACCTTTCGGGAAATTGTCCCTACGATGATCAATACACTTTTTCTCTTTCTCTCTCTCTCTCTCTCTCTCTCTCTCTCTCTCCCTCTTCTCCTACCACACCAAGCTGTCTGAAGATACCGACTTCCTGACTTAAAATGCTTCAAGCATTTATGTTATTGTTTTTCATGTCCCTTTTGCACATTTTCTTATATAAACATCCGACAAAACATGAATAACTATTTTAAGATATATTGATCTTTAACAATAAAACCTTTTTGCCAGAATGGCGGAATTTAGCATAAGATAAACCCAAAAACAGTTGATATTTTGTACAACGAAACAACAAATCTCTCGCTTTCGACGAGGAGCACGTGCTGCAACGGAGCAAGAAGTATGCTGCTAATTTTAACATCGATTCAACCTAGGTTTCTTTGTTATCTTTGCTAGCCTATTTTTGCTGTATCGTTATGTTTAAGGTGAGTGCTCCACTGAGCTTCAAGAACTCGCCTAGACACAACCAAAACAAACAATTTACTACAACATGACTGTCTTCAAGTATAATCTAAACAAATACTTTTCGAGACGTCTTTTTGAATAATCAATTCCTCCTAAGTAACCTTCTGCTCATTTCGCACATTCTTTTTAATTCTCTCACGGTGGTGTTCATTGTCCACTTTTCATGTCCGTTGAACATTATCCTCGAGTTCTCCTTCTTTCATAAACGGTGAATTAAATAAAAGGTGATTGTTAATAATTTCCAATACTGAAAAAAGGTATGAAAATAAAGTCAACAAATAAAATTGCTTTTCTACTTACCTGCCTATTTTTTGTGTTTTAAAATATTTATATTTATATTTTTTTCGATACTTTCTCATTCTTATAAACTCGATATATTCAAAATGACGTCTGATTTTACTCGAAGTGAAACATCGATGCCGTTTATTTAACAACTCAAAAGTCAAAAATCACACAAAAACACAGTAAATAATCATAATCAATCAGTCAAATATTTATTTTCCAATCGAACATTTTTATTTGTTATGATTTTGGTCAGTTTTCGATATTTGAGCATCAGTAAAATAAATATTCGATAAGCATTGACAGGCACCAGGGTGTGGTATGTTTTCATTCATGAAACCTGTCTGGTGTGGTATCTGTATTGTGATGATAGGTTTTGACCCCCCCCCCCAGGGCAGTTTTCCATTAAAAAAAAGTATACCACATATAGGTGGCCGTCACAGGGAGAAGATGCTTTGCACTGTACTAGTAACCTTTGATTAGTATATTTATTTCACTAATGACCTACTTATGCACATACCGACATCACATGACATCTAAAATACAAGCATGTAGAAAATAATAAAAGCAGTACGTGGACATTTTTATGTTCACGTACAGCTGCTCAAGGCGGCATAATGCGAATAATGAAAAGGTTTGGTCATTCACCATACCCAACCATAAATTTCTAGGTTCCAGAACAGACTAAAACAAACTACGGTATTATCTAGGTCTTTTTTTTTTTTTTTTTTTTACATGGTAGTCACCACTTATCAAGGTGCGGAGGCCACTCGGGGACAAGGGTTATTGCGTGTACAGTAATCAATGGGATAATATCGTAGCAATCGCTAGTAATGGAGATCTGATAAAGTGTCTTACTTAAGGGGACGGTTTATCAGTAATTTGTTTATGTTGGACTTGAAGACATCCAAGTTGTAGTCTGGTGGGAAACAGGCAAACGGAAGAGAGTTCCACAGGCGTGCACTTCTAAAAAAGAAGCTTTGTTCATGGATTCTACGTTTTGATTTAGGCACAGAGAAAGAGTGGAGACAATCATTGACATTGGTTTAGGCTAGACGGGTGTTTTCGTGAAAGATTGGCGTGGGGGGCCCAAAGATGGGAGCTCAGACGAGCATTTCCCATGGAAATAACAATAAAACAACGACAGGTTCACAACGTTTATTCTGTTGGAGATTGCAGGGGAGAGAAAAGGGCATTCCCCACCAGGCCACGAAGTTTATTTTGTACTCTGTCAAGCCAGAATAGGCTGTTTTTAGCAGTTCCTGCCCAGATATGGCAGCAGTACCCCATTCTTGGACGTACTTGGCTTTTATACAGATAAAAAATTGCATCAGCAGTGAGATATCTACTGGAGCGGTAGAAGGATCCCACCATTTTTTCAACGACCTTGGCAACAGATTTGATGTACGCCTTCCATTTCAGATCAGTAGTAATGGTCAGTCCCAGAAGCTTGTCAAAACATGGAGCCTCCCCAAGACGAGAGTCATCCATTTCAATTGATGCGTTGATGATGTAAAGATAGAAGCTTGGTTTTAGATGCATTAAAAGTAACCAGCCACCTCTTCCCCCATTGTACCACGCGCTCGAGATCAGAGAAGAGAGAATTGCCGGGCTTTCATACTCTTTCTTTGTCTATTAACCAGGCGCAAAGGTGCAATTGCAGGGACTTAACAGAAACACTCAGTGGTCGACCTTGTTTCATGACTAGGACAATGAACGCCGTTCCCAGTTCCCGCCACATCCCATCCCCTAAAACTGGGCACTTTGGGAGTGCTTGAATACCATTTATATCCATGCAATTGGATTGGGTTAATTTTTGTCTGATGGGTTTAGGGTACTGGGTTGACAGTTTCTGGCTGCTAGTACAGGGGCCCTAACACTTTGGTACCGCTTGGAGCAGCTGCTCCATCATCAGTTGTATAATATCGGAATGGTTGTAGTGCCATGTCGCGCATGGAAATGCACCTTGCACCCATCTCCACTGGGTTTTCCTGATAATTACGATTAAACCAGGCTTAAATTAAAAAAACAAAAGCAATTTGCCTCCTTCCTTGAGGCTTGCATTCACGAATATCCGCGGGCTTAGAACTAATTTACATGATGTTGAATCATTTCTCCAAGCAAACACCCCGAATATCTTAGCGCTAAGTGAAACGAACCTACACTGCTCTATCCCCTTCTAACCACATTAACATGCCTTGTTATCTCTCACTTTGCCGTAAGGACTCAGACAGGCATATGCACGGAGTCTATATTCAAAACACCCTCCCCTTGAGAAACAAAACTAGAATCAAACGACTAGGCCTTTACGTGCTTTAAACTTAACATGTTATATAACATTAGCATCTTATATTTTCTCTATCGCTCTCCCTCCTGTTCCCTAATCAACCAAGTCTCTGACAGCATAGATACAGCACTCTTCCTCGATACTAGTGAGCACAAGTACATGATATGTGGTAACTTCAATGTTCATCACAGTAACTGGCATGAATTTTTTACTTACACAGACGCAGCTGGAAGTATAACACATAGCGTCTTTATATCTCATTCCTTATCACAAACAGTTACGTTTGCGACACGTTTCCCAGATCAGTAAGATCAATATGCCTCAATTTTAGATCTATTTCTGACCACAGTTCCCGATGATTATGTAACGAATGCCCATATCCCACTCAAGAATACTGATCACGCTGTGATAATGGTAGAAATCACCCTAAATTCCACGCCCAAAAACTTAAGAGCCATTACTCAATACGACAAGGTATTATAAGAAGGCTGACTCAGGGATCTCATCAGAGATGCTTCATGGAGAAATATATTTTCTTTTCTCGCTGAGTAATGCGCAAATGTGACCACTGAATGATTCCCTCGTAGAAATTCTATAGAAAATCCTACTCTCCCCAATGGTTTACTTCTACTTGTGCAGCTTCTATTGCTCAAAGGCAGCACACATACCGCAGATTTAAATTACGTAAGTCCAGTACAAACAGACAAAAGTTTATAGAAGCTAGAAGTAATTGTAAGAAAGAAATATCGACAGCTAAGACAAAATATACCTAAACCACAGGAAAACGTATCGAAGCACAGAAATTACGAACCCGTGATTATTGAAAAATCTACAACATTGTAGTAAATAATGAGCAATCAATAATTCTCGACTATCCAACAATTATGAGGTTGTTTGCCTGGAAACCGAGAAGGATAACATGCTAGCTAGTCAGTTTGACTTCCTTTGCGGACAGACACGACACTAGATAATCTGTAAATCACCCCTTCTCAGGTGCACATCATAAAAAACCTAGACACATCAAAAGCATGTGTGCCCAATCTCATCCCGGTTGTGCTATTAAAAAAATGCTCCGCTGAGGTTGCTCCAGTCCTCTCTAAGCTTTACAATAAATGCCTTAACGAATCGTTTTTTCCTGACTGCTGGAAAACTCATTCAGTGGTACCAGTTTACAAGAATTTTGGCGAAAGTCTGACCCATTAAATTATCGCCCCATTAGCCTCCTCTTACTTTTCGCCAAAATATTTGAGTCCATAGTTAACCAAGCTCTAGTCCATTACATTACAGCTGCTAACCTTCTGACCGACCAACAATATGGATTTAAGCAAGCCCGTTCCACACCAGATATCCTAACTGTAACCTTTGACTGTATATACCATACACTGAAAAAAGCAGGGGAGGGTAGAGAGATAATCCTATATATATCTAAGGCTTTTGACAGTGTTTGGCACCATGGTCTTCTCAGGAAAATCAGATCATATGGTATCATTGGACGAGTACTTAACATAATTAAATCTTTCTTAAATAAGAAAATAATCCAGGTTGCCATCGACCGTCGTACATCTAAATAATATGATATAAATACGGGTGTACTTCAGGGGTCTATCCTTGGCCCTTTATTATTCCTAATATTCTTGAACTCCCTTATAAAATTGTCTCTGAGATGGGTATATTTGCTGATGACACTCTCAATAACAGGCTCGAGGGGAAAACATATCTAAGGAAATGGCAGAAACATTAGAGGAAAACCTCCAATCCGTGGTGGAATGGGATCAAAAATGGATGGTTACATTCGAGGCTGCCAAGACTAAGCTTGTTTCCTTCAATAATTACAAGGAACCTTCTCAACGATAAATAGTAATGTCTAAAGATACATTACCTGAAAGTACTTCGTTCAAACTCCTTGGCTTAACGTTCACAGACAACATGGGTTAGAAAAGATACATTTAGAGCATTGCCAGGGCTGCTGCGAAGAAGGTGAGTTCTCTCTTCTGTACTAGAAAGTTACTCACTGATGAGAGGCTAATAACTTGGCGTATCCCCTTATCAAATAAACGTCATGCTACCCTAGTCAATGTGTATGCACCAACCCTAGATTCAGCTGATGAATTGAAAGACCAATTTTATGCCCAACTCCATGAGATCATGCTGACAATCCCCAAGGAAGATAAGATCATTCTCCTTGGGGACTTCAATGCAAGAGTGGGCAGCAGTCACCATCTTTGGGAGAGAGTCCTAGGGCATCATGGAGTTGGAAAATGTAACGATAATGGGTTGCGTCTTTTAACATTCTGCTCCCAACATAATCTGTCCATCACAAATACCATGTTCCAGCTCCAAAACAAATTCAAGACCACCTGGATGCATCCTAGGTCCAAAATTTGGCACCTACTTGACTATGTTATTGTAAGACGTAATGACATGAAAGATGTGAGAATCACCAGAGCCATGAGGGGAGCAGATGGGTGGACAGATCATCGCCTTGTCCGCTCTATTTTCCTTCTTAAGATCCGGCCTCCAGCTCGCCGTCAAGCTCCCAGAAAACATCTTGACCTCAAAGCTCTCAACAACATTACAACACGAGCTGCTCTACAAAACGAACTGTCTGAATGTCTTACCTTACCAACTCCTGCAGCAGATCCCATAACAACAGCTTTCTTAACTGAAAAATGGGAAAGCATCTGTGAAGTCCTCCTCAATACTGCCAAGGACATTTTGGGATTCTCAAGAAGAAAACATAGAGACTGGTTTGACGAGCAGTCTGATGGAATTCATCAACTAATTGAAGAAAAAAATCGGCAACAGCAAGCAGTGACTGCAAATCCAACTCCAGCATCACGTGCCAAGCTAGCCGAGCTTCGGTCAAAAGTCCAACAGGAAACCCGAAGAATGCAAAATGAATGGTGGACCAATCTTGCAACTGAGATCCAAGGTCTAGCTGATATGGGGGACCAACATCAATTTTATAATGCCCTTAAGACAGCCTATGGGCCAAAGAACAATAGCCTCTGCCCAGTCCGTAGTGCTGATGGCTCCATACTCTATACTGAGAAGACTGCCATACTCAATCGGTGGGCTGAACACTACCAAGACTTACTGAACAGGCAGAACCCTATCGACCCTACTCTTCTTGACCATCTTCCTGACCTTCCTGTAATTCAAGAACTGGATGTAATACCAACTATCCATGAAGTTAGCCGTGCAGTTAACAACCTCAAGAATAATAAAGCCACTGGCCCTGATGGCATACCAGCTGAGCTTCTTAAGCATGGCGGAGATGCCATTACCACTTGTCTCCATAACATCATCCAAGATGTCTGGGAGTCAGGCTGCT
This sequence comes from Euprymna scolopes, assembly GCF_053919585.1. Classification (NCBI taxonomy): domain Eukaryota; kingdom Metazoa; phylum Mollusca; class Cephalopoda; order Sepiida; family Sepiolidae; genus Euprymna; species Euprymna scolopes. The sequence goes on along the minus strand of NC_136503.1, from coordinate 117,460,035 downwards.
GCCCACAACAATGGAAGGATGCAGATATCATCAGCATATATAAAAAGAAAGGTGACAGAAATATTTGTGGCAATAGTCGAGGCATTTCCCTCCTGTCAACCTCAGGGAAAGTTGTCACTAGAATTTTACTGTCTCGTATCATCCAACACATTGTCAATCAAGTCTTACCTGAATCGCAGTGTGGCTTCAGACAGGAGCGCAGCACGATTGACATGGTTTTTGTTGCAAGACAGCTCCAGGAGAAAAGCGTCGAGCAACACCAAAATCTATATATGGTTTTTGTAGATCTCGCCAAGGCCTTTGACACTGTGAACCGTCCATTTGCTCTGGGAGGTACTCGTCAAATTTGGCTGCCCACCAATATTCCTGGGTGTCCTGAAGGCTTTCCATAATGGATCTATGGCTCGCGTCTCCAGTTCAGGACTAAAATCTGAGCCCTTCCTGGTAGAATCGGGTGTGAAGCAGGGATGCGTCATTGCGCCCATCTTGTTTAATCTTTTTCTTGCTGCGGTTTCCAATGTTGCCAAACAGCAAATCCATCCTGCTGATGGGATCCGCCTCTCATACCGGCTGGATGGCAACCTCTTCAATCTGCGTCGCCTCCATGCCAGATCACGTGTGACAGAAGAAGCAATCCATGAATTGCAATACGCTGACGACACAGCTCTGGTGAGCTCATCTGAAGAGGGTCTTCAGCGCACCATCAACACTATCTCCAACATTTACTCCAGAGCTGGTCTAGCCATCAACATCAACAAAACAGAGGCACTTAACATATGTGAACACCGTCAGGAACCACCAATGTTCACAATCAACCAACGGCCACTGAAAAACACTCAAGAGTTTACTTATCTTGGCTCAGTGCTCACTGACTCCTGTGACCTAACAAGTGAGGTCCAACGGCGCATTGGTCTGTCTGCTGCAGCCTTTGGTAGACTCTCGCACAGAGTTTTTATGAACCGTAACCTCACCACCACCACCAAGGTTTCTGTCTATAGAGCAATCTGTCTCTCCATCCTCTTGTATGGCAGCGAGTCATGGGTGCCTTATAGACGCCACCTGAAAAAGCTAGAAGCATTTCATACCAACTGCTTACAGCGTATACTAGGTTTAAAATGGTGGCACAGGGTGCCACACAATGAGATACGCAGGCGCACTCAAATGGACCCACTTGAAATAATTCTAACTAATAGACAACTTAGGTGGCTTGGTCACACCATCCGGATGCCAGCAGAAAGGCTCCCACGCAAGGTCCTCTACGGGGAACTTGCAGAGGGCAGACGCAACCCTGGGGGTCCACGTAAACGTTTCAAGGACCAACTGAAAACATCATTGAAAAAGTGTGCCATAGAATCCAACGCCATCGAACATGCTGCTGCTGATCGGAGAAAATGGCGAAACATCTGCCAAGAGGGCTTGGAAACTTTCACCTCCACCTATAAGGACCGAGCAGAGCAAAGAAGACACCAAAGGCACGCGGCGCAGCGGGCAGACGGCATCTTCCCTTGTGCTGCCTGCGGCCGTGTATGCAATTCACGAATTGGACTCCACAGTCACCAGCGAGTCCATCAGGCGTAATCTATCTGGGACTGTTAGGCATGGTGCAACGTCATCGTCGTCAGCGACGGACTACTGAAGAAAGAAGAAGACTAGAAAGTTACTCACGCCTGAAAGTATCCTATATCTCTACAAGGCAACCATTCGCCCATGTATGGAGTATTGTTTGTCACATTTTGGCTGGTGTGTCCACTACTATTCTCTTGCTCCTGGGCAGGGTTCAAAAGAGAGTTGCCAACCTGATAGGTCCTGAACTGTCATCTAAGATTCAGCCTCTGTCCCATCGATGAAATGTTGCATCCCTCTGCCTGTTCGACAAGTATTTTAATGGTGGATGTTTTGACGAACTATAAACCCTTGTACCCCGTCAACGTAAATACCCCGACAAACTCGACAAGCAGCAAAATCTCACCCCTGCACAGTGGATATCCCTAGATGTAAGAAAGCTTTCTACTCTCATAGTTTCTTCCCCAGAACTGCTAAACTTTGGAACACCCTTTCAGGTTCTTGCTTTCCCAACTGTACTGATATGCAGAAGTTCAAATCTAATTTGAATACTAAAACTCACACTAAAACTGAGACAACTACTACTAGCAAACAAGCATTACATTGCGTATCAGACAAAAAAAAACGATACTTTTAAAACATCGTAGATAAGCATGATTGCATACAAATACATCATCAAGCAGGGCCCAGTAAACTTAAACACTGTTCGAACGTAGACGACGTCCATGTATTCACATGCCATAGCACGCACCCAAAATCTCAACGCTCATTCATAATGTTAAAAAAATTATTATATATATAAGAAAATGTATTTAGTTAAAATTAAGTATGCACCTACCTTGACTGAAATTAGTTTTCAATGGTCAACGCCTGCTTTTAAATAGATATTTATTTCCCAGGTACGCGTACCAGTCAAAAAAGAAAATCATTAAAGGTAAAGTGAAATCTTGATGGGCAACAATTCCACAAAGTCAATTGTATCTTATTTTATTCTTAACCTGTCAGACTAAAAAGTTAGCACGAATTCATCATCAGGAACGTACCTGATAAGGAGAAAGCCGTCCTGATATTGAGGTTTCAATTAATATATATATATATATATATATATATATATATATATATATATATATATATATATATATTCTATACGTACGGTTTACAAAACTAAGAAAATAACAAAAAAATATAAATAAAAGCGCTTTAAAACAAAAAAGAAAATTATGCACTTATGTAGAAAAGTAACTTTTCTGGCCTTTGGTATTAGTTTTTTAAAAAGTTTTTCACTCTTTTTCCAAATAGTATTAAGGATTGCCAAGATAAAGATAACATCCAAATGCAAGCGAGACGCCCGGCAGGAAACGAGGTATTATTTCAAGTTATGATTATCAAACTGTGAATTACTAAAGACTGTATTATAGCAAATGAATTCTGGTAATCAATATCAAAACAAATTATTTTTAAAAAGCATGTTTGAGCTTCAGTTATGTGTCAATTCATTTACCCATTTGTTTTTCTTTCTACACTTGACTTCCCTGGTCACCCCCACCCCAATACTATTGTTAAAATTTATCATTGGAATTTATTTCCGGCTTTTAATTCAATTGCTATTTTTTCCTCAAAATAAACGCGTTCTCCAATTTTGAATTCAACGTCTGCCCACATACCTTTGGGAAAAAAACTGCCGACACATTGTCTACTCTCCATTAATAAACAACATTTGATGTTGCCAAGCTAATCAAAAACCTCGATTCCAGTAAAGCACCTGGCTTTGACGGCATTCTTATTATAGTTCTCCAAAAGCTTCAAACAGAACTATCTCCCATACTTACAAAGCTGTTTAAGCGTTAAACAGAATTAAAAAAAGAAGCGTTAAAGGTAATTGCTTTCCAACACCCTGGAAAACCTTATAAGTGTGTTCGGTATTTAATAATTCAGGTGATCTATTATCTCCTTCTCAATACATACCAATCAGTCCCCTGCGCGTCATGAGTAATTTTTTTGAATCTGTGTTAAATAGAGAAATGATCAACCATCCTCAGTGACATGCAATATGGTTTCCGTTCTAGATCTACAGCAGATTTGAGATAGCTTTGTTACAGTGTAACATATGTCAGGCTTTGTTGCGGTCATCAAGTAGATGAGACTCCCTACCATTTTCCTGTATATTCGATTATCTATGGATTTTGTTTCGGTCACTATATTTTTATTTATGTCCATTTCGACGAGAGTTGAACGCGGCTTACATTCTTGCATTCCGAACTTGAACATAATTTTTTCAATGTATCGTGATTGATTCATAGTTATAGTTTCATTTTCACAGGTAAATTTTATACCGAGGAATCATGACAGTCGTCCAAGATCGGCCATTTAAAATTGTTTATTTAATTCATTTTTAACATCTTTTAAAGTGTTGTCACAGTTTGAGGCGAGTAATATATCGTCAACCCAAAAAAAAAAACCAAAATCAACAATTTATTACCTACATTTTTGGTATACATGCATGCGTCTATGCTTGAATTACTTTTGGTATACATGCACGCGACATTGCTTGAATTCCTGTTCTATTAAATAATTATGGAGTGTTAAATTCCAATTGTGTGCACTTTGTTTTAGTCCATATAACAATTTATTTGATTTCCACACCCAATTTTTATTTTTCATTTTAAATCCCTCTGGAGGGTTAATGTAGACTTCACAGTCAATCGAAGCATTTAAATAAGTATTTTTACATCCACTTTATGTATTTTAAATTGTATTGAGCGGCAAGTTGTAATAAAATTCTAATTGTCGTTAAATTTGTCGTTGGTGAAAATGTTGAAAAATATTCCACTCCAGAAATTTGTGAAAAACCTTTTGCAACAAATCTTGCTTTAAAGTTTCACTGCCAGAAGCTGTGATTTTTTTTTGGAAAAATACAGCGTAAAGAAATTATATTTTTATCTGTTGGTTTTGCCACTATTTCGTATGTGTTATTTTAAGATAAAGCTTTCAATTCGGATACCATAGCTTGTTTTCATTCTTGGTGATTTTCTGAATTAATCGCCTCATTATAACTTTCCGGTGCGCTGTTCAACGAATGACAGTAATCCACGGCGTAGTCTTGTATTTTTTCAATTTGTAAGAATTCTGGCCTTTTTCGCTCCTTTATTGGGTATCGACGTGTCTGGTTAATATTTTAGTCAAAAGTTTTACTGTAATTGTCGTCGTTATTAATATTTTCATTGTGATCGATTAAGATGCTAGGTAATATTTTACGTTTTTCATCCACTGTATTGCCATTTTTTAAATTTAATGTATCATTGAATTTTACACATCTAACCCTTTTTATGGAATTTTTAGTTGGAAAGTAGATTAAATATGCCGGACTGTTTTTATCGTAACCTACGAAAGTACCTTTTTCGCTTTTAGTATTTAGTTTACTGGTATTTTCTATAAATGCAAAACAATCAGAACCAAATAGATGCATTCTATTCATTTTGGGTTTTACACCGCAAAACGCTTCATACGGCGTTTTTCCTAGCCTCTTATTGAACGATCTATTTCTGATATATGCTGCTGCCATTAAAACGTACTTCCATAAACTATGCGCTAATTTTGATTCGATAAGTAGGCATCTTGTCATCTCAAAAAGTGTTCGCCATGCCCTTTCAGCGGTGCCATTTTGGAAGGGGAAATACGGCGCTGATTTCTCGTGTTTAATACGGTGGTTAATCAATAGAAGTTCAAAATCTTTACTAGTAAATTCAGTTCCATTGTCTGAGCGAATACATTTTACTGAACCGTACGGGGCAATATCAGCTAAATGTTTCTTAGTGGCGAGGATAGTGTCGGATTTGTTTTTTAGAAAATAAACTATAATTAAACTGGAAACAATCATCAATAAAGTTCAAAACGTACCTCACAATGCACAAGTGAGAGAATTTTCGTAACTTTTTTGTCTGGCGTTCGGCTTATATATTTTGTCATTTTCCCCTGTGCACACACATCACAATTTGGGAGATCGTCTGAAGGTATTATTTTCATGCCTTCGACTACATTTGGTAATTTTTTAATATCAGCTGTATTGCAGTGTCCTAGAATTTTATGCCAGGTTTCCAAGTCGTGACTGGCAGTTTTTGAGGGAACCATACTTTTTAAATAATATAGTCGGCCATTTTCTTTAGTGTCAAATACAGTTCCATTGGGGTATATCAATTTTGACTTGTTTTGACCAAACTTTATATTCGCGGCTTGTGCACGGAAAATATGTCTTGTTTAAATGTAGGTATGAACAGAGCATTTTTAGAATACAGTTACAGATTTCGCCTTTGTTATTTTTCAGGGATATTTTAGCATCGTCTCTTTTCAAGACTATATCATTTATTTGATTACCGTCGGCAAGTTCGACAAAATGACTTTGTGGATTAAAGTTTGAATCAAAATTAATAAAATCAGATTCCTTGGTGATAATGTGCGCTGTAGCACCACAGTCTACAAGGAGATTTTTACCGTTTGTGGTATTGTCAAAGTTACATGTGAATAGAAATGTATGTTCTTCCTCAAAGTTCTCAACGTTTTTTACGGAGTCCATTTTAGAGCGTTTATATCGACATTGGAAACTTTTGTGGTTGGGTTGTCCATAATTATAGCAGATAATTTTATTCTTTTTCTTGGGAAAATTACTTTTGGAGAACACGTTGTGGTGAGGTGCGTAATTTGGTGGTGTCTGCTTTCGAAAAGCATTTTTGAACTTCATAATATTGCTGGAATTATTATTGTCCACGAGCATACCATTAGTCTCTTCATAACTACGCAATGCCACTTTAAATTCGCTGAAATTTATGGGTTTGTCTTTCTGAGTTATAACAGTTGTAAATGGTTTAAAATCGACTGGAAGTCCCTTGAGGGTCATTGATATCAATAAGCTATCGCTTATTATTTCACCTGAGAGTTTTAAGGCATTGGCGGTTGTTTCTGCCCTTATAACGTAGTCGGTAATCGTTTAATCCTCGTTACGTTTCAAAGACGTTAGTTCTGTATATAGTGAGATAATTTTCAGTTTCCCCTTTTGATAAATAATGTTCTCTTAATATGTTCAATGCTTTCCTTCATTCATCTAATGCGTTTCTGATAATAAGAGACAGACTTCTATCGTCTAAACATTGAATCAGTTCTACAAAAACAGTCGCGTTCTTTTCGAGAAATTCGGGGTCGTTTGGATTCTCTGTTCGAGATTGTATCACTTTGTGTAGTTTTTGAATCCTTAGATATCCCAGAAATTTTACCTGCCACAATTCGAATTTAGATTCCGATCTGTCAAAGAAAAGACGATGGCTGGGCCCATAACCTGTTAAGTTTTGAGACATTGTGTTGAACAAAGATGGCGGCGTAGTTCAGACTAATAACCAAGATGGCGGCCAAGAATCAAATGCGGTCCGTGGCGTAGTTAACCTGTTCAGTTTTGAGACATTGTGTTGAACAAAGATGGCGGCGTAGTTCAGACCAGTAACCAAGATGGCGGCCAAGAATCAAATGCGGTCCGTGGCGTAGTTAACGACGAACTGATTGAATTCAAAATTCGACAATTTTTATAATAATTTTGAAACGTTTTCATTGGTTGTTTAGCACAGCCGGTGTTTATAGAAATGATTGGCGGATCCATTCATCTCATAGCCTCATTAGGAGTCAAAAACATTTTACAAGTTATATCTCATAGGATTAGCAACGGGGGCTTCCATCTATGGCAATTGCCTTTGATAGGGTATGGCATAATGGCATAAAGGTCCACTTAACAATATCTCCAGCTAGAGTATAGTTGGAAATATCTTTTCAATTATCAAATAATTTCTCTCTGATAGGTTCATATGAGTAGTGGTTGATGGGCAGTTAATGATGGCGGTGTTAATGAAGGAGTCCCTCAAGGGTTCATCCTGGGCCCAAATCTCTTCTTGTTGATCAATGATCTCCTAAATCACATCCTAAGATCATTCGTAGACATTTATGCTGACGACACTACCATTTATGGCAACACTTCAAAGGCCGTAAACGACCATGCTCTCTGATTCTCTCTTCTCTTATCTTTATAAGGTGGTACAATGGGGAAAGACGTGGCTGGTTAATTTTAATGCATCTAAAACCAAGCTTCTATCTTTACATTATCAATGCTCTTATCCTCGCTTGGCATCAATTGAAATGAATGGCTCTCGTCTTGGGGAGGCTCCATGTTTTGACAAGCTTCTAGATTTGACCTTTACTTCTGATCTGGAATAAAACCCGAACATCAAATCTATTGTCAAAGCTGCTGGAAAAATGATGGGATCGTTTTACTTCTCCAGTAGATATCACACTGTTGATGCAATTATCTACCTATATTAGAACCAAGTACGTCCAATAACCAAGAATGGAGTACTGTTGCCACATCTGGGCAGGAGATCCTAGAAGAGCTTATCCTGCCTTGACAGAGTTCAAAATAAAAAAATGACATTTTTCTCTTCCCTTTAAACTCTTTCCCACAAAAGAGATGTTGCGAGCCTGTCTCTGCTTTATCGTTATTTTCATGGAAAGTGTTTGTCTGAGCCCCAATCTATGGCCCCCTCTAGCCTGACTTTCACGAAAAAACACTCCTCTATCTGAAACCACTATCAATAATTTCCCCATCTTTTTATTTGTGCCTAAACTTAAACATAGATTCCATGCACAAAGCTTTTTTCTTAGAACTGCACGCCTGTGGAATTCTATTCCGTTTTCCTGCTTTCCAACTGACTACAATATGATATTCTTCAAGAGCCATCCTCTTAAGTAAACCAATTTACCAAATTCGCACTACTAACGATTACTCCGAAATTTCCCATTAACTAGGCCTTAATAAATGATGACTTCTTTGTAAAAACAAAATAAATAAATAAATATAAATGTTCACTGAATTGAGTAACTTAGATAAATTACGAGGATTGCAATAAATCGATGAAAATATAAATCGGCTTTACCCCTCCCGCCCTAACCCAATATTTTGGAGTTTTCAATTTTATCTCACAACCAATGTACGTATAAGTATTGACTCTGTTATTTTAATATGCATTCTTGAAAACGTCTCCACAAATGGAAATCAACTGGTGTAAAGCGATATTTGTTTTGTATTACAAGTTTAGAAAGCATTTCTGGCAAGGTATGAAAATGGTTAAACAAAATATTTTCTATAAACTTTTAAAAATAAGGCACAAGATTTTATTTTGAATTTATCAATTTAAAAAATGCTCTTTTATTAAGTTTACGAAATAAAATATAGAAAATAATTTAAATTGAATCTAAAATTTATATTGGATTTATTTTATGTTATGTACATTTTCTTTCACTTTAAAAATTAAATGTATTTATCATTTAGCAATAAATAATATAGATATAAAATTGTTTACTAACATTTTTAAATAGTGAAACGGCATGTGAATAACATTTAATAAATCTAAGGTAATTTTTAGATTCATTAAAATTAAACAAATGGACCTGACAGCCTTTTTGTTAATTATACACATTTCCTTTTATAATGATTCACTGTTTTATACATGCTTTTAATCCTAATTTTTTCAATGTAATCAGCTTCTCAATATACAAGTTTTAAGATATTAAATTGCATAAATCATAAAACTAACTGATATTAATGATGATACATCGACCTAAAATAAATAAATGAATTTTACTAGACGATATATTCCTATAATATATTTTGTTTTGTTACATTTTCACCCCAAACAAGGCACATTGCCACTTTGTTGTAGGGGCTACTATCAGGGGCATAGGCATCAGGGATACTGTGTAAGAAGTTGGGCAACAAGATGTCGATTCACGTTGCACTTAAACTTCTGCATGTCAGTGCAGTCGGTGAAGCAGGGACCCGGAAGGGAATTCCAAAGTCTAGCTGTTCTGAGGAAGAAACTACTGGAGTAGAAGGCTCTCTTGCATACTGTGAAGGGGTGGGATTTAGCTGCTTGTCGGGTTTGTCGGGGGTATTTACGTCGTGGGGGCACAAGTGCTTGCAGTTCGTTAGAGCATTCTCCGTTAAAGTGCTTGTAGAACAGGCAGAGGGATGCAACATTTCGTCGATGGGACAGAGGCTGAAGTTTACCTGACTGTTCAGGACCTATCAGATTGGCGACTCTCTTTTGAACCTTGTCTAGGAGTGAGAGACTAGTGGCAGATGCACCAGCCCAAATATGGCAACAATACTTCATACATGGACGAATGGTGGCCTTATAGAGGTATAGGATACTTTCGGGCATTAGTAGTTTTCTAGCATGGTAGAGAGAACCCGCCTTCTTCGCAGCGGCTCTGGCAATGTTCTCAATGTAATTGTTCCAACTCATGTTTCCTGTAAACGTTAGGCCAAAGAGTTTAAAAGATGTACTTTCAGATAAAGAGTCATTGGCCATTGCTATTGACAGTAAGGAAAGGGTCTTGTAATTATTGAAGGAAATAAGTTTAGTCTTGGCAGCATTGAAGGTGGCCAACCATTTTTGCCCCCATTCCACTACAGATCGGATGTCATCCTCTAGTGTTTCTGCCATTTCTTTAGATATTAATTATTTAATCATTATATAAAACTTAACTCTAATAAAATTCAAGTAAAATCCTTTATAAATTGGATATATATATATAATACAAAACATGTAATTTTAATTTATTTTATAATTACTTTTGTTTGATGTTCGACCTTTTTATTTATATTGAGAACTATTATAAAATATTTATAGAGTAGATTAGCTTATTGTTTTATGAAATTAAAATATTTGACTTTTCATAATAAAGTTTAATAGGATTTTAAATCAAGATAAAATCCTTATTTTTACTTCAGACTAAGTTTTATCAACATATTTAACCAAGATTATCTTTAACGAAATTTGACATAAATCATTCAAGAACACGCGTGCATTAAATTGTAGATAGATTTCATTCGCTCCCTTCCATTTCCACCTTTCATACTTGGTTTTAACTAAACTGTTATTTCCGATCACTTTATACACGTGGGGGTTCTGGCATATTTTAAGTAACGAAATACACCTTCATTATCAGTGATTAAACAGGCGTCCACTTCCTTAAAAATATCTAGCATGTCTAGACGTTTAATTTTAAGAAAAGGTTTCCAAAACATTTTCATTTCTTTCTTTTTTTTCTCTTCTTTCTATTTGTTCCAATTTTTTCTATTCGGTTTTAGTTTTTTTTTTTAAATTAAATTACTGGCTTCGAGTAAGACCTGAGGTATATTGTCGTCTAACGATGTATTTTAAGATTGAAGTAGTAAATTTATTGTCGCGACTTATACTAATTTTGTTTACCTGAATTGAATTGGTTTGTTTGTCTAGTTGTTTTGTTTACGCCATATCAACACTTTAAGTTATTTAATGCCGTGCAGTTATTTTGGAAATAGTATTCATGTTTCATGCAGTTATTTTGTAGAAGATTTTATTCCTCAAGTTTTTTGTATATTCAATCGCTAGTTTGTAGTGCTTGGTTTTATTGTTTTATAGCGGATTGTATCGTTTTTGTTCCTTACCCTACAGAACATGAATGACTTTTGCAATGTGAGAGGGAAAAGGGTTACAGTAATAATATTTGATACATTTTAAGCCAGGAAAACAGTCAGGAAGTGGTGGAGATAGGAAGAGAAAGGGGGAATGGGAAGAAGGAAAAGATGGAAAGGTGGGTTGTTGCTTTTGTTTTTGGTTTTGCAGAACATAATTAAGTTTTGCAAAAGGAAGTAGAAAAACAAAAAGCATGCATGTTAGGTGCATTTCGTCTCAGGAAGCCAATATCTTCAGACAACCCGATCTGGTAACACCAGTAAATTAAATTAAATTAAATATATATATATATATATATATATATATATATATATATATATATATATATATATATATATATATATATATATATATATATATATTTAATTCAATTTACTGGTGTTACCAGATCGGGCTGTCTGAAGATATTGGCTTACTGAGACGAAATGCACCTAACATGCATGCTTTTTGTTTTTCTACTTCCTATATATATATATATATATATATATATATATATATATATATATATATATTGGAATTAGTATAGAGAGAGACAGGCAGACAGAGAGAGACTAGCATGAAGAAAGATAGATATATAGAGAGATAGGTACAAAGATATATAGACAAAAGAGAGAGAGATAGAAGATATATTGATCTATAGATATTTAGACATACAAAGTGATAAAGGAATATGGACAGGCTCGAATAAGTTTTCTCCTTCCAAAGTTGTTCTACAATAATGGCAACAATATCTTGGAGGCAAGCCCACAACTACTTTTTATGTCTCTCCCAGCGAAGCAATAAAATATATAAACATTTGAATGTTCATTAAATAATGGCTGTAAAACAAAATGCTATATCAATAAAACAAAATAAGAGATTGTAACGATGTACGTTAAGCGCAGATATTAGCTTTGACCTGTACGAGACGAAGCGTGAATGAATTCGTCGAAAAACGTCCGATTCCAACGCTTTTCGGTTGATGCCCAAAAAGACAGGCTTAAAGCAAGACGAAATAAAGAGAAATTTAAAAATCAATCGTGGACCGGAAAGGAAAATTGCTTTTTAAGTATCGCCTCAATGAGAATTAAATGTTGGCCGTGGTTGATGTTTGTAAGATCAATGTTTAGTAATGGACTAGTTTTAACAGAAAGTTCATGAATTTGTGTCGTTGTTATATTGCTTGTTATTTAACGACGTTTGTTATAGTGTTTGTTTTAACGACGGTCATTTATTCAGTTTTACACAATCACATAAATACGGAGTAATATATATATATATATATATATATATATATATATATATATATATATATATATATATATATATATATATATATATGGCATAATGACGTTGACACATCTTTTCTCATCAGATCACCGAAGTTAAGCAATGTTGAGCCTGGCTAGTACCAGACGGGTGATCAATTGGGGATTCTAGGTGCTGTATCTGCTTTCCGCTTATCTTGGCATTTGTTTCCAGTCGTTCTAAACCTCCACTTGCCACTGGTATTAAACAATATCGATTCAGGAGAGATGTGATTGGAGATTGCGCCGGCACCATTACAGTGGTTACCCATAGTCTGTAAAGACAGAAGGAAGCCTGAAATATATATATATATATATATATATATATATATATATATATATATATATATATATATATATATATATATAAAGTTGAGTTTCGTCGCACTTGCATTGATATTAAAAGCCTTTTTTCTATTTCAAAATTATTAAAATGAACCTCAGTCATGGATATCCGAGCGATTTCACGAAGTTTAACTTATTTGCATATCATTTGAAAAACGGGCGTTCATTAATTAATTATTCATATTTTATGTTTTCTTATAGGATGATTGGTTTCATTTAACTATTAAACTCAGCTCTATTTATGCATATTTTCTACATTGTGCATGAGGATAAAAATGTTCATGCAAAAGCACAATGCATAAGTGACCTTGTCTTTGTGCCTTCGGAAAGTCTCTATCAAACTCCTCTCTGAACTTTTGGTCTACAGGATTGAAACTTTATATATAGGATAATTGGACCTGTGGGACAATTTCTATTTTGTTTTTAGCCGGGAAACATAACTACGAAGGGGTCAAAATTAAAAAAATTGTTGACGTTGGCAGGAGTAAGTCGAATGTAGCTGGTAATTTTGCGCGCGCAAAAAAAAAAACATTCATAGCTTTAAGTGGCTTAATTGTTACACATTCATATCTAGTTGTCAATGATGGTAACGACTAAATGTTTTGGTTTCAATTTTAGCTGATGGCATCTAAGTCATGTTTTTTAAATAATTTTTGGAATAATCATTATATATTCGATATAATATAATCATCAATAAGGGATTGGCTCTGTAATAATAAATACGAAATCTGCATGAATTAAAATATATTTATATGACATGTTGTTGCTATTGTTTAGCGATATAAAATCAGTTTTGAATCGTTGCTTATTATGTATTTTAATTTTGAATCGTTTCTTATTATGTATTTTAATTTTGAATCGTTGCTTATTACGTATTTTAATTTTGAATCGTTTCTTATTATGCATTTTAATTTTGAATCGTTTCTTATTATGTATTTTAATTTTGAATCGTTTCTTATTATGCATTTTAATTTTGAATCGTTTCTTATTATGTATTTTAATTTTGAATCGTTTCTTATTATGCATTTTAATTTTGAATCGTTTCTTATTATGTATTTTAATTTTGAATCGTTTCTTATTATGTATTTTAATTTTGAATCGTTGCTTATTACGTATTAAAATGGTTGGTCACATTCAATGATGCTAAGACTAAGTTTGTTTCCTTCAATAACTACAAGAAACCTTCTCTACCACCAATAGCAATGGCTAAGAACACATTACCTGAAAGTACTTCTTTTAAACTCCTCGGCCTAACGTTTACAGGGAATATGAACTGGAATAGATATATTGAGAGCATTACCATGCAAGGAAGGTTGAGTCCCTCTACCGTGCTAGAAAACTACTTACGCCTGACAGTATTCTATACCTCTATAAGGCAACCATTCGCCCATGTATGGAGTACTGTTGTCACATCTGGGCTGGTGCATCTGCTGCTTGTCTCTCGCTCCTGGACAGGGTTCAAAAGAGAGTCGCCAACCTGATAGGTCCTGAACTGTCATCTAGGCTTCAGCCTCTGTCCCATCGACGAGATGTTGCATCCCTCTGCCTGTTCTACAAATACTTCAATGGTGAATGCTCTGACGAACTGCAAACACTTGTACCTCCCCGACGTAACTACCCCCGACAAACCCGATAAGCTACTAAGTCTCATCCCTTTACAGTAGAGATCCCTAGGTGCAAGAAAGCCTTTTACTCCAATAGTTTCTTCCCCAGAACTGCGGGTCTTTGGAACTCCCTTCCGGGATTCTGCTTTCCCAACTGCAACGATATGCAGAAGTTCAAGTGTAATGTCAACAAACATCTTTATACTCATCTCTCTTCATAATGACCCCGCTAATTAAGTCCCTGATTGTAGCCCCCTGCTTCAAAGTGGCACTGTGCCTTGTTGGGGTGAAAATTGAATAAAAAAAAATATGTATAAGAACAATATACATATACGTGTGTGTGTGTGTGTGTGTGTGTGTGTGTGTGTGTGTGTGTGTGTGTGTGTGTGTGTGTGTGTGTGTGTGTGTTGTGTAGTGGGTCGGGGGTTCATATTGGAAACATGTATAACGAGGATTCATATTGGGGGCACATATATTACTGGGACTCATAACAGATATAACGGATGGTGATGACAATTCTGATGGAAAGACATTTATATATATTACATCATGACGACGGCAGTGATAGTTCTTGGGGACTTTATATGTAACAGTTCTAATACATATTAGAGGATGGGGAGATACATTATTGATGATGGAGGAGGCACATAAATGCTTGGAAAGGGGTTATATAAAGTTCGTTATAATATTATTAAACACATTTAGATTTCACGTTGGTGGAAACACGACACGAAGATTACACTTAAAAAATATTAGACGATATCTTTATTATTCAACCGGTGAATGATGATGTCAGGAATTCAGCTTGTATGGCTACATGGTCTACTTTCCTCCCTTCGTTTCAAAGGGGCTCTCTTTTCGATCTCTCCTGATTCTCGTTGTATATGGAGTACATATCTAAATTGGACAGGAGTTCATATTGCAGTCATGTATAACGAGGATACATATAACGGGGTTTATAATACATGAATAACGATGGTGATGATGAGGGAGAGACATTTATAAAAGTTCTTATTATCACCGAGAAGGGGGCACACATTAGTGATGATACATAATACTTGGAAGGGTTGTACAAGAGTTCGTTAAAAGATGATGATAAAACACATTCACCTTTTTGGTTGCAAAGACGACACAAGACAACACAGTTACAAAATATAGATCATGTTTATTCTTCAACCGGCCGAAGGGTGATGTCAGAAATCCAAACCTTTTCGACTACATTATCTACTCTTCTCCCTTCGCCTCTAAGAAACTCCCACTCTCCAACTGACTTTATCATTGCGTGTGATCTTCTCCGATTCTCTGATCCTCATCTGACTGACTCTAACTTCGAACCCTCGATCCCTATATTGAAAAGACTCCTTTGTTTATGACGTCATGTGAAGTGCATACGTCTGTCCAACACACTTTTGGTAAACAAATAATCCTCAATTCTAATTGTTTAATATCCAACCTAGTTTTTAAACTATTTTTAACTCGACTTGGGCATTCTTTTAACTGACATATTTAATATCAGGATTTCTAAAAGAATAGACAATCGACTCTTTTTCCGACAGAATTAATATTTAGCTATTCTAATAGAATTAAAAATAGACTGAAATTCTAGGACTCCAACTTTCATTATCTTTAACTTACAGGGTTCGATTATAGCCTTTTCCTAATATCATTTTCGCTTATCTAGCATGTCTTCTTACTTACATGAGAAGGGGACAGTCCTTTCATGTAATATATATATATATATATATATATATATATATATATATATGCATTTGTGATCGGACGATTCCAATATTTTTCCGATTCCGATACAATTACTGACTCCGATTCTTTATAAATCTCGAAATATTTAACTATATACTTGTATTGTTCTCTGATTACTGTGACAAAAAAAAACATGTTAAATGTGAAAATATTTCCTAAACGTAAAAATATACGATCTATCGATTTACTTACACTGGTGGTTTAAAATCAATAAATCCTTATTATTTTATCATTATTACCAGCAATGGAAAATTTAGCTTAAAACAAAAAAAATTAGCTTAAAACAAAATCAAATAAAAAAGACAAATTAAAAGAATCGTTTTGGCATCGGAAAATCGGTACAAATTTTTCCGATTCCGATACCGATTCCAATACCCTCAAATATTCCAATTTTTCCGATTCCCGATTCCGATTCCGATTAATCGTCCCAACACTAATATATATATATATATATATATATATATATATATATATATATATATATATATATATATATATATATATATATATATGTATTAAAAAAGAATACGAAAAGTATAAATAATTTTTCTTTATTCGTTTTCTATTGGTTACCTGCAGGAATGCAAAATAATATTATGAATGAAAAATGTAAAAAAACTCTTTTTACAAGTATATATTTTCGACCGATCCTTCGGTCTTCATCAGTGTAGTGAAAGTCTCTCTCTCTCTCCCTCTCTCTCTCTCTCTCTCTCTCTTTATATATATATATATATATATATATATATATATATATATATAGAGAGAGAGAGAGAGAGAGAGAGAGAGAGAGGGACAAATTCACATGGTCGCGATATTGGACATGCTAATGTTTGCTACAATTGGTCAAGACCATAAGTTCTTGTCAGGCGACTTCATCAAGTTTGTCTCCCACCGAAGAAGTCTGGTACTTAAATTAAAGCTGGTAGAATTATTTGTTTAAAAAATAAATAAGTAAATAAATAATTAAACATGTCAAAATTTAGAGGGGGAGAGAGCAAAAGTTATGTGACATTTAAAACTCCAGACATTTTTATACTATCATTTGCTATCATTTTTATAAACTCTAATATTTCTAATTCTACCCTTATTGAAATACAATTATTATTTATAATCTATATTTTTATTTAACTCCTATATCCAAGGGTGCATCCAGTTTTTACTGTTACTTCTATATTTTTATAAAGTAATAGGGTTCGTGTGTTTCTGTCTGTGTGTACAGCTCTCCATCATCAACGAAATATAAAGGAGGTAAGAGGGTAGATCTCTCTTGGTAGAGAAACATTAGAACCCATTTTAGGATGTTTCTGTTATAGGAGACATAAGAATCTATGCCTAATTTCTTTATATACTATTCTACAAATCACCCCCATATCGAATGACTTATGCTCATTTGCATAGCACATTATATTAAATCTCTTTAACTAATTACCTCGACCTTATTACATATTGGAAATATTCTAATCATTTCAACTGTATTATTTACAAAATCTATTTAACATTTAATTATTTAATATATTTTCATTTAATTTTATATTCGATTTATTTCACTTTACGTATATTATCTGAAAGGTTTACTGTTTGTGCAATCGGAGATTTACGTCATTACATGTTGTCTGTAATAGATATTTTTCTTTTTATTGGATTTTTTTTCCACTTATTTTTATTATTAAATTTACCTTTTTAAAAAAAATAACAATATGAAAATGTTTATAATTTTAACTTCTGGTGCTTACGCATTAACACTTTTTTTTAACCTATTTTCAAAAATAAACAATAATTTTTATTTATTTTAAGCATAACTTTATTAATACATTTTTTTTTATCTAAACTTGAAATTTCACAATATTTATTTAAATTCCCACCCCCCTCCTCACACTACGAATGCCTTTCGAAATAATAACGTATTCTTTCCGCACGCTACCAAACCTACAGACATATCTACGTTTGCTCTATCAACTGCTGGATTTTAAGTTAATACAACATTAAAAAATTGAAATTAATATTAAAAAAGGTTTGTGAACAATATTTCTTTCAAAATTATTTTTTATATCACTGTTCTGTTTATATTCCTATAAATTTATATTGTGAAAATTTACCACTTACCAATAATATAGACGAATTTAGGAAAACTCGTCCCGGGAAAACTCGTCTCCGGAAAACTCGTCTCCGGAAAACTCGTCTCCGGAAAACTCGTCCCCTTTCGCTAGGTAGGAAAACTGGTCCCTTATTGAATAAATATCGATTGAAAACACATTTTATGATCGTTCTGGAAGGAGATATTGCTTTTTAAAATAGACTATAGCCCCCCCCCCCATAATATTTTTAAAAAAATATTTTTATTTGTTTAATGTTTTGTTTTTTTGTTTTTTTAAATAAAATCGTTTGCCCGTTTTCTACCTAACTGGCTAAGTTCTTAGTGGTTTCACTTATTTTAAAGCGTTTATTATGTTCATACAAAGTTAATTACAATTTTTTTGGTTCTTATTTTAACGATGTTTTTTGGAGTCATAAAAACAATAATAAAAAACAAAACCAAAAAATTAAAAACTGGGAGCGTTACTTTTTTGTTTTGGTTTTTTAATTATGATAGTTTTTTGTTGTTATGTTTTTGTTTTCTCTCATACCAAATGCACTCATGCGTTATTTAAAATTATATTTTTATCCATTATCAACATTTATTGTCGTCCTGTCAAATTTTGCAAAAATTAACTAATAAATTAAAAGCGAAATATTTTTTTGGCGCGATAGATGCCATGTGCTAACAATCTCTCGTTAACTAATTTTTAATTTTTTAAATTTTTACTTCAAAATTCTAAAATCAATCATTCAGAGAAAAAGTAATCACTAGATAAATTTATTAATCAATTTTATTGAAAACTCCGCTATCGTTTATCAAGAATCTTTTTAATTACATTTTTTGTTGGTTGTTTTTCGGAGGGAGATATAGTTTTAACCCCCCCCTCTCTAAATTATATTTTAAAAAATATTAAAATTTGGGTTTGTATTACTGTACACATAGATTCGAAAAAGTAGTTAAAAAAAAACAAATATATAACAAATAAATGTTATCAAAGGCAAGATAAGTTGGGTTACCCGATAAGTTACTTTTCTACCAAACTGGATATAATGTTTTTATTCAATTTAACATGTTTATTCAGCTCGAAAAACATGCAGTGTTTACCGATGTATTGGAAAATTCAAAATGGCGGCCGACTCTCTCTTAAACACGGTAAGTTCGGGAAAAGGTGTTATAAATAATAAACTAGACAAAATACTGTTAGAAATTTGCTCAATATATGTTACCGTGACATAACTTGACATATATTCGGTGGTTTTTTAATAGTATTTTGTCTGGTTCATTATTTATAACACCTTTTCCCGAACTTACCGTGTTAAATAGAGAGAGTCGGCCGCCATTTTGAATTTTCCAATACATCGGTAAACACTGTATGCTTTTTGAGCTGAATAAACATGTTAAATTAAATAAAAACACGAAAATTATATCCAGTTTGGTAGAAAAGTAATTTATCTTGCTTTTGATAACATTTATTTGTTATATATTTGTTTTTTTGACAACGTTTTCGAACCTATGTGTACAGTAATACAAACCCGAACGAGAAATAATGTCCGGTAAATCACATCTTAGGGGTCTTGATAATCGCTAAAAAATAGAAAATTAAAGAAATTACTGAGGGAGATTTAGTTTTAAATAGAAAATAATAAATTTTAATATTTTTTTAAATATAATTTAGAGAGAGGGAGAGAGAGTGGGGGGGGGTTAAAACTATATCTCCCTCCGAAAAACAACCAACAAAAATGAAATTAAAAAGATTCTTGATAAACGATAGCGGAGTTTTCAATAAAATTGATTAATAAATTTATCTAGTGATTACTTTTTCTCTGAATGATTGATTTTAGAATTTTGAAGTAAAAATTTAAAAAATTAAAAATTAGTTAACGATAGATTGTAAGCACATGGCATCTACCGCGCCAAAAAAATATTTCGCTTTTAATTTATTAGTTAATTTTTGCAAAATTTGACAGGACGACAATAAATGTTGATAATGGATAAAAATATAATTTTAAATAACGCATGAGTGCATTTGGTATGAGAGAAAACAAAAACATAACAACAAAAACTATCATAATTAAAAACCAAAACAAAAAAGTAACGAAAAATCGAATCGCTCCCTGTTTTTTAATTTTTTGGTTTTGTTTTTAATTATTGTTTTTATGACTCGAAAAAACATCGTTAAAATAAGAACAAAAAAAATTTGTAATCAACTTTGTATGAACATAATAAACGCTTTAATATAAGTGAAACCACTAAGAACTTAGCCAGTTAGGTAGAAAACGGACACTTAGAAAATCGATTTTATTAAAAAAAAAAAAAAAAAGAAAACATTAAACAAGTAAAAATATTTTTTAAAAATATTAGGGGGGGGCTATAGTCTATTTTAAAAAATAATATCTCCTTCAAGAATGATCATAAAATGTGTTTTCAATCGGTATTTATTCAATAAGGAACCAGTTTTCCTACCTAGCGAAAGGGGACCAGTTTTCCGGAGACGAGTTTTCCGGAGACGAGTTTTCCGGAGACGAGTTTTCCCGGGACGAGTTTTCCGGCCACCAATATAGACAGTTCAGTTCCTTCGGTATTTGTGGTACCGTTCTGAAATATTAACGTTACTATTTTGAAAGCCATGAAGGCAAAGATGTTTTGTAACTTATTTTGTGCTTCCAACTAGCAATTAAAAAAAAAAATTATATCGTGAAACTTCAATTTTAGCTAAAAAAATAATGTTTAAAATAAATAAAAATTGTTAACTCTTGAAAATAGTTTAAAATTTCAAATAGTTTTCATATTTTTTATTTAGATGATCTGCTTATTTACAGAATATCGTGAAACCTTAATTTAACCTAAAAAAATATTTAAAACATCATATTACAAGAATTACGCCCCCCCCCAATATTTTTTTTACAAGGTTTCGGAATAATCGCCGACAACGAATCTGATATTCAAACACTTCGCAACTGAATACTTTCGTAGATATTATTATTTTCCCAGTACAAAAGTTGGATAAAATTTTACTTTAATGCCCATATTACAGCTTGGTTCTTACAGTGCATAATTATCAATTTCTTCTACTGCTAAAACAATTTTTTGGTGAGGAAAGCTTTATGTTTTGGGATTGTATTGAAAATGTAATGGAAATTTCAATTTCGTTCCGTTTTAATCTTTTATATTTTACTTGCCAATATAATTGAAAGAATACAATTCAACTATCGTAATTTTATATAAATAAACAAAAACAAATATTTTAAAATAAAACTTTATTAAAAAAGAAATAATTTTATTTTTAAATGAAAAAAATCAATTTAGTAAAATAATTGTATTAAACATCCCAACCTCCCCATATTAAGTATGGCTTTCTAAATAAACACCCCCAGCCTTGTCAGCAAACCTGTAAACCTATAAAAGTTAACATTTCGAATGTGAACAGTGATTTTTTGATTTTGTTAGCGCTTGCCGCAATTAAAGACAATTAAAACGGAACTAACTTTATTTCCATTCTATTTTTTAAACAACCCCCAAAACATAACGCTCTCTTCCAGTTATAGCCAATTTTTTTTTAATTAAATAAAACAGGTCAAAATAAATAGATAAGCGCATTTTCTTTTACATTTTTCTTACAACCAACGTTGTCATTTAATCAACTGCAGGATACCGTTACTTTTGTGGGGTTGTTTTGAAAATGGCACGGAGATTATAATTTCGTTCCAATTTAATCTTTCTGGTCGAGCCTATTTCGAAAGCCTGTCTTATCATAGATTTGAACTACAAATAATTCATTACATTTTGATTATTACTATCTTAAGACTTATATTTATTTCATTTTTCTATTTATATATTGAATTAGTTATTTCCAGTCTTATTTAAACGTAGTGTTTTCTTTAAACCGGATGAACCTTTTATAAAAATATGAGTTTAACGTAAAGAACACGAACAAGGTTTTATTCAACTGAATTTCTTCCAGTTTACTAACAAAATATATAAATTTAAAAGAGATATAAATAATAAAATAAAAAGGTTATGTAATTTAAAAAAAATACACGTACTCACAAAAGCAGAATTTTTTTTACACATTTTTTTCTTTAAAACCATAACAATGAGACTAACAATTACCTAGATCTTAGTAATTATTTGTTTTAATAGAACTGTTTTAATTGTACTGTTTACATATATTAGTTAACCTAAGTTGGTATTACATTTATTTTACATTTACTTTTTTTTTTTAATTATTACTTTTAGACTGTGACGTTTACACCCGGAAGTAATGAGTCACAAGTAGGTCGCTTTTATTCATTTTTGCTACAATATAATTGTTTATAATTGTACTATTCAGAAATATTATTTATAGTTCGTCCATTTCAGTTAGTATACATTTCCTTTACGCTTAATTAATTTACAATCATTAATATCGTTAAACAATTCCGTTTAAAACCGAAATTATGCCACCCAAACGAAGTAGAAACGAAAGTGAGGAAGAAAGAATGGAAAGATTGGAAGCTAATAGACTAAGAGTTGCTGCAATTCGCTCCAATGAAAACAATTCAGATAGAGAAAGACGTCTAGAACTTAACAGGATACGTCAAAGAGAAAGGAGAGCAAGACTGTCAGATTTGGAAAGAGAAACCCAACGTGAAGCTGACAGAACTAGACATGCTGTAAGGCGGTTAAATTCATCACAAGATGAAATTCAAGAAAGGCAAAGATATGCACTGGAAAGAGAAGCAATATTACGATCGAATGAATTATATGAGGTAAGTAGACGTACACAAGGTCAGTTGAGAGTGGCTCAACGACATCAGAATGAATCGGAAACCCAACGAAGCTTTCGCCTATACCAAGGGCAACAACGAGAGGCTGCATGGAGAGATAGTATGACTTTGCCCCAGCAATTGACAGAAAACGAGGCAGCTAGACAACGAATGACTGCTTTGAGACACCATGAAATAGAACACTGCAATAGAAAAGGATTGCTCTACAACAAAAATGACTCTCTCACTACAGCTGATATAGGAAAAATGGACAAAGTATGTCAACATTGCTCAGCTGTAAAATTTAAAGGAGAAACCCCTGGTTGTTGTTGTTCTTCTGGCAAAGTTGTGCTTGATAGCTTTCCACCACTGCCTCAGTTGCTTCAAGATTTGCTCTCCGGCAATGGTCCCATCTCTAAAGATTTTCTGCAAAATCTACGCAGTTATAACAATTGTTTTGCAATGACATCATTTGGTCACAAAATTGCGGCAGTACATGGGTGGAATCCTTCTTTTAGAATTCGAGGCCAGGTTTGCCACCAGATTGGGAGTCTTTTACCACCTGAAGATGAAACAGCAAAGTTTATTCAAGTCTACTTCTTGGATAGTCTGGAAGAGGAACTACATAATCGGGGACGTGACAGTAGACTCAATAGAGACATTCTCCGAAGTCTGACTGAATTTTTACATGAGAACAACAGCTTCATTTGTCAGCTGAAAACAACAAAGGAGAGGATTGAAGAAGAACACTTGGTAGAACATAAAGTTGTCATAAGGGAAGACCGAAGGCCGCAAGAAGAGCATCCACGGCGATTCAATGCTCCAACAACAACGTATGAGATTGGAATATTAATGGAGAATGAACCAACAGCTAACCGGGATATTGTCTTGCGTTTTAGAAATGATACATTAAAACGGATCTCCGAACTACATCCCCTCTACGATACTTTAATGTACCCGTTAATGTACCCCTATGGTTCTCCATCTTACAACATCTACATGAAGGCATCCAATGGGCGAAAAGTTACCCAACAGCAATTTTATTCGTACCATTTAATGACTCGGCCTGGAAACTATTTTCTCTGGTACCGAAGGCTATTTCAACAATGGCTGGTGGATGTGTACTGCAAGATTGAAACAGAACGTTTACAGTTCCTGAGGCGTGAGTAACAGACCCTGAGAGCTGGCAATTATAGCAACTTGAGAGATTCAATTCTAAGGGAGGATGGGAATCCAGAACAGTTTGGTCAACGAGTTGTACTTCCGGCAACTTATACAGGAGGCCCTCGATACATGTTTGAGCGTCAAAGTGATGCCATGGCATATGTTCGGCGAATGGGCCGAGCCGACCTCTTCATCACGTTCACAACAAATCCAAAGTGGACAGAAATTACAGAAAATTGTCTTCAAGGGCAAGACCCTCAGGATCGTCCAGATATTGTTGCCAGGGGTTTCAGGCAGAAGCTAAAAAAGTTACTTGAATTTATTAAAAAGGGAGGATTTGGCAGGTTGACGGCTTTCCTGTACAGTATTGAATATCAAAAAAGAGGACTGCCGCATGCACACACCCTCACCTGGCAGGCCCCAGAGGACGAACTTCTACCAGAAAAAATGGATCTCTGCATATCTGCAGAGATCTCTGACAAAGAGGAAGATCCTGATCTTCATGCTAAAGTGATGGCACATATGGTGCATGGACCTTGTGGACCATTTAATCCAAATTGTCCATGTATGATTGACAACAAATGTTCCAAAAAATACCCAAAAGAATTTCTTCAGTGTACCGAGCAAGGCCAAGACTCTTACCCCAAGTACAGGCGAAGAAAACCAGAAGATGGAGGCCAGACTGGTACAATAAGGATGAAGAGAAATGGTCGGTATGTTAATCAAGAAATAACAAACCAGTGGATTGTTCTGTACAACAAGGTCCTCCTTCAGCAGTTCAACGCTCACATTAACGTAGAAATTTGCAGCTCGATCCAAAGCATCAAATATGTCCTCAAATACGTGAATAAAGGATGTGATCAAGCAGTGTTTGAACTACAAAGAACTGATGAAGCAGCTAACCAACAAGGCCAAGTACAAAGTCACATTGTGGATGAGATCCAGCAGTTCCAGAATGCAAGGTATGTCGGCAGTTCAGAGGCGGCCTGGAGGATATTGGAACATCCCATCCATGAACATTTCCCCCCAATTGTACAACTTTCTGTTCATCTTGAAAATGGGCAGCGTGTCATGTTCTCAGCTGATACTGCTCTGGAACGAGCCCAAGGTCCACCGCCTGCCACAACTTTGACAGCATTTTTTCAACTCTGCCATGAGGATTACTTTGCAAGGGGTCTCAAATACGTAGAAGTCCCTGAGTTTTACACTTGGAACAAATCGACAAAGAAATGGATGAGAAGAATGCGTGGGGTACAAGTTGAAGGTACTGAAAATGTATGGAAGGCACCATGCATTGGGAGAATCTACACGATTAGTCCAAAAGCAGGGGAGTGTTATTTCTTACGCCTGTTGCTCAATGAGGTTGCTGGTCCAACTTCATTTCAAAATTTGCGAGCATACAATGGTCAGGTGTTTGAAACATACAGAGCAGCGTGCCTTGCTCGAGGCCTTCTAGAAAATGACCATCACTTGCATCAAGCAGTAGGAGAGGCAAGTGCCACTCAATCACCTTCAAATTTGCGAAGCCTATTTGTGATAATTTTAACAGCCTGTGAGCCAAGCAATCCTCTTGAGATCTGGATGGCTTTTCGTGATGTAATATCTGAAGACATTCTTCACAGATACAGGCAAGAAGTTAACAATCCAGAAGCAGATTTTAATGAGGACATCTACAATAAAACTCTTTGTCTAATTGAAGAAAAAGTTCTCCTTATGTGCGGTCAACCATTGGCAAGCTATGGATTACCTGCACCAACGCAAGGGAGAGATGAAAGACTCGTGAGAGAGTATCAACGTGAAGTTACTTATAATCTTGAAGAACTTTCCCTACAAGCAGAAAATATGCAAGAAAAACTGACCGATTCTCAAAGAGAAGTTTACAATTCATTCATGGCAATGTTGGAAGCACAAGGTGAAATGAACAAAAACATGATGTTTCTTGATGCTCCAGGTGGTACGGGCAAGACTTTTGTAATCAATTTGATCCTTGCAAAGATTAGATCCATGAGAAAGATTGTGCTTGCAACAGCATCCAGTGGCATTGCTGCTACTCTACTACAAGGTGGCCGCACTCTTCACAGCACTTTTAAAGTACCCTTGGATACTCATCGAATGGATCAGCCAGTTTGCAAAATTACTGGTAACTCAGCCATGGCAAATGTAATTAGAGACACCTCTGCAATCATTGTAGACGAAGCCCCAATGACGCACAAGAGTGCTTATGAAGCAATTGACCGAACACTGCAAGACATCACAGGAAACAAGAATCCCATGGGTGGCATTCCAACCTTATTTTGCGGTGATTTCCGTCAAATCCTCCCAGTGGTTAAAAATGGCACAAGGGCTAACATTGTCAATGCAAGTTTGAAACAATCCTATCTCTGGAGGCACGTTATAGTGAAGAGACTGACTACTAATATGAGAGCCTATATCTCTGATAACACAGCTGCAGCAGACTTCTCAAAATTGCTTCTCCAAATCGGTAATGGTCAGTTTCCTATCACTTCTTCACCTGACACAATTAAGATTCCAACTGCGCTTGGTAAATGTGTCGGTAATCAGAAGCAACTGAAAGACAAAGTGTACCCAGACCTGCAAAACAATGGAAAATCACCGGATTGGCTTGCTGAGAGGGCTATTATTTCGCCATTAAACAGCAATGTGAATCATTTGAACAATTCAATAATGGATGAATTTCCAGGAGACACAAAGCAATACAAGTCAGTTGATTCGGCTACTAATGAATATGAAGCTGTTCACTACCCTGTGGAGTTTTTAAACTCTTTGGAGATATCTGGAATGCCTCCACACATTTTAAATCTCAAAATTGGATCGCCAATAATGATTCTTCGATCCTTGGAACCGCCAAAAACAACAAACGGAACCAGATGTGTTATCACCAGATTACACACCAATGTACTTGAGGCCACCATTTCCTGTGGTCCCTACAAAGGCGAAACCGTTCTACTGCCAAGGATCCCCTTAGTTCCATTGGACTCAGAACTTCCATTTAAATTCCGGAGACTCCAATTTCCTGTGAAGGTGTGTTTTGCAATGAGCATAAACAAAAGTCAAGGTCAGACATTTAACACCATTGGCGTAGACTTGACATCAGACTGCTTCAGTCACGGTATGTTCTACGTCTCCATCAGCCGGACAGGAAGTTCAGAAAAACTCTACATTCTGGCTCCAAATCAAAGCAGCAGAAATGTAGTTTACCCTGAGGCTCTTCAGTGAAAAGTTCGAGAAATGGATATGAGGAAAAACTGACATGATCTGATTGTGGTAAGTTTTTAGTATTGAATGTGCAAGATAAAATTTAAGCAAGAGTTGAAAATTACTTCAATGAAAAATTTACTATGTAACATCAAGTAACCTTCCTTTTTGATGAAAATGTTTTGTGAAGTTCCTGATTGAATTTCAGTCACTACAAGAGGTAGTTAAAATGTTAATCACCTTATGCAATCGTTCCTCTTACAACATCAACTTACTGGAAAGGTGCCCACAGATTTTGGTACCCGAGTGCGCAACAAAGCTCCGTGCGAAGCACGGGTATCTTTGCTAGTATTTTATAGTTTTTCACTTCCATACTTATTGCTCTATATTTTTTCCATACTTATTACTCTATATATTTTTTATTTTGTTGTCCTAATTATATTTACATTCAAGTTGATTTTCTGCCTTACATTTGATATACTTATTTATTAGTTTCTAAATATTTTATAAACTTTTACTATGACTCTACTACTTGATTACTTTTTAATTATTCGTCATATCAGTTATTATTATGTACATATTTTATTATCATTTTTATTTTTTGTTAAAATTAATGTTGTTTTCTTAGTATTATTATCATTATTATTATTATCATTATTATTATTATTATTATTATTATTATTATTATTTTCTATAATCATTTTATCATTATCATCATTTGTTATCATTACTGTGAATTTTAATTTTACTTTTATCGTGGTAAAATTTATTATTATCACAAGTAAAGAAAATTAGCTATCAAATTTTGCATAGTGATTTTTCATGTCTTGTAAAATGAAAAAGTGATAAAATATATATACATATATATATGTGTGTGTGTGTATATTTATATCTAAATGTATATATGTGCGTGTATCTATGTGAATGT
The DNA here is from genome assembly GCF_053919585.1 of Euprymna scolopes. NCBI lineage: Eukaryota > Metazoa > Mollusca > Cephalopoda > Sepiida > Sepiolidae > Euprymna > Euprymna scolopes. Next base: position 117,431,795 of record NC_136503.1, on the reverse strand, counting down.
ATGTATACGTATTCAAATATCTATGTATGTATATTGACTACATTAGGTTAAAGTATGTCCCCCCTCTCTCTTAATAACAAATCTTTTCCACCCAATCTTTTTCTAAACGAATTTCCTGCTTTTGGACACTTCCCCTTCCCCCTTTATAGATGGTTCATTTACGTGGACTCTTCGTCTCTGTCATATGATTCCGTAATTAACCCTTTTCGCCTTCACTTACACTGATAATCTCGATTACACTGGATTTTATTCTCCCCCCCCCTTTTTCCTTCTCTTCCTTTCTTTCGTCTTCTTTTTCTGCCGTCGCTTTTAATATCTGGAATTGTAAATGTCACGTAACCCCTCTCCCTCTCCCCCTTAATCTTAACAGGTTTTATTATGTATGCATGTATTTATTTATTAAACAAATAATTCTCTCATTTTCATTTAAGAAGCGGCTTTCTTCAGTGGAAAATAAACTTTATTAAGTCGCCTGACGAGGACTTGTGGTCTTGACCTGTCGGAAACATTAGCATGTCTAGTGTCGCGACCATTTAAATTTGTCTATATCAATAAAAATATATCTTGTCCTTTTTTATTGAGCACTTTTCTCTCTTAAATACCTTTAACTCGGTATATGTATATACATATATATATTTTTATATATATATATATATATATATATATATATATATATATATATATATATATATATATATGAGAAGCATTTTCTTTGATATATATGCCATTATATATGCCATTAAGTATTACGGACAGTTTCTGTGTTTTCATGTTTTCAGCTTGAACTGGATCGTGTTCTGCTGTACATGTATTGAGCCTTACTGCTTTCAGATCCATATGATCCGTTTTGCAGGTTGCTTATCAAGTAAACAACATGTAATCTTTTTAAATATTAAGTAATAACTAGACTACCCGTCACCCGTTGCGTCAGTATGTCGTATTAGCTATGGAATTCATGTAAGAGCATGACACTTGTGACGTAAAGAAAATAGTTTCTTTATTTTTTACATAACAGAAACATTTCTATGAAAGTATATTAAAATGAAAAATCACGGACGGAACACTCAAACATAAAAAAAATAATCCTCCCTCTTCGTGTATATTTACCTATTTTTCCGAATAATCGATCAAAAATCGAAAATTAAACATGATTTTCCTACGAATCAAACGCCGACGAAAGTCATTTAGCAGCAAAAATGCACATGAAACCTACCGATGAGAAATATAAGAATGAAAAACCCATATTGGAATCCTACAACCAAGTTATAGAAACTTTAAATCTAAAAAAATAATTAATAAAACCTGAAGCAAAAAAATAAAACCTAAATAAATAAATAAATAAAATAAAATAAAACTAATATTGAAACAGATTAGTAAATGTGTCAACAAATTCACCGTTCTCATACAAGTATTTTGTATCTGGAAATGTAAACAAAAATAAAAAAGGAGGAAGGGAGAAAGGAAAAGGGACAGATATAAAGTAGTAGTAGTAGTAGTAGTAGTAGTAGTAGTAGTAGTAGTAGTAGTAGTAGTAGTAGTAGTAGTTGCTTTACTATAATTGTTCTTATGTTTGTCAACGGGTTAAAGTTGTTTAGTTGTAAGAAAATAGCGACAGTATAGTTGTAATAAAGAATAGTTGCAAAACACCCCCACTCTTCCCATGTTAAATAATAATTTCGAAATAATGACGTTAATATTTCAATGCGCAGGTCAACATCTGCAAAAGAAGCGATTTGTGTTTATTTGTTTACGTTGTTATGGGTTAATGTTTATGCGCGCATGCGCAACCAGATGTCGTAAACTGGAAAGTGGGTTACATCCCTCGTTACAAGGAGCTGAGAGTTTTATAATTATATAGATTTTAGCGTGAACGTATGCTACCTGTAATATTATTATTTCATACTGCCTATGTAATGTTTTTAATTTTCGTTAATTCTGCTTTATATTCTGCTCACGTTACGGTACATCAACTCTTAGTTTTACACCAAATGTTCTTACATAAGTGGAGGATGTACATTTTTAACCCGTTCGAATTTTATTCGTTCGAGCCACCGTAACGTACGTGTATGCAACGTAACATTTGTTCGCTGTCTTTTTCTTTCTCATTCGCGGCTGTGCATTCCTCAAGTTTTCTTGTGACTTCACAATTGTTCTTCTACAGATACGCTTTCTGTACATCTAATATATAAAAGACTATATGTTTGTCTGTCTATCTGTCTGTCTCCATATTTTTCAAAGTCTATTTCCTCCGATACTAGAAGTCATAGAGTTGCGCTATGGACCTCAAATTATTGAATGTTCTTTTATCTGGTTAAAATAGTTTTAAGGGATCAAAAAGGGATCAAAATTTTAAAAATCGTTATACATTTTGTACATTCATCTTAGTTTATTTTTAATTTTAATTTTTAAACGGTTTATATGCGTGTCAGGTTAGTACAGTGGTAACGTCACTAGCTTGGAATGTTTCATTTCGATTGTAGCTGATGGCACCCAAATACTTTTTTTAACTTTTGAAATCACGACTCTATAATAATATATACGAAATCTGGACAAATTCAAATATCATATTTAAGCGTATTTTACGCCCGGGAAAAGCTGATTGCATATCTCCCTGCTAGTAGAATCTATTTCGCAACACAAAAATAATGGACGCAGAAGTCTTCTTGTGTTTTTGTTTTAGCTTATTGAACTTCGCAGATCGGTCCAGAGAGGCATCGCGAAATCCCACAATGGCCTATCATCTTGGTGGGGGTCTTAAATTTCTGCTACATGTTAAACCGCATGTATGCCCTTTCGCATTCAAGAACAAGCCGATAACTCTTTCCAAAATCTCATCTCCAGAACGTGGTTTTGCAAAACATTAACAGTTTTCGTTATCACGAACGAAGCTTCGTTTCAAGTAACTGCACTCTGTAATTTTTTTGTACTGATCCCGTGATCCTATTCCTGTCACTCAACCGTTTGCGTCTGTGTTTGACAAGTTTCGAAATCAATGACTTTCAAACTAAAAAAATGGAGCTCGTTACTAAAATCTGTATCAATGTACTAGCTAAACCTGCTAGCTTGCTAACGGAGAGTCCCATTAGATAGCATTAATGCTAAAACCTTATTAACATTGCCAATATTCCACAGTTCTCGCTTAAACTGTTGCTAAATATTTTTACTACACGTTCTTTACTTGATACTCGCCTCTGAAGATGAATGTTTGAAGGCTCAACACAAGTACAGCAAATATGGTTCTCGAAACCTGAAAACTTAGAAAGATCAAATGAAAGAGATGCAGACACGCGGTGTCCGTAATGTTTATTGCTGTCTATAAAAGATAAGTTTGTAGTAGAAAATTTTAATATGGACAGACAACCTATTTCTTAAGCCTGATGAATTAAAAGAATGAAAAGGCTAACTAACCGGTTTCGAACGTCGCTAAATGGAATTAGAGCGATAGAAAGCTAGCATTTATTGCTTAGAGCACCCAGCAGTAAATAATTTGTTTTCTTAAATGTAATTCTCATAGTATTATTTCTCTCTTAACATTAATTGTTGAGCGGGGTTCAAAACTGGTTAGTTAGCCTTTTCATTCTTGTATAAATTCAACCGTTTAAAAGAACAAAAATATGATTTGTTCATTGCTATTGTATATATGTGTAAATTTTCTTCTGACGCTAACTTTTGCAGATGTTTCAATCAATCAATTATTTTATTCCAGGCAATTTGTCACGCAAGTGTGAGTTATTTGTGGGGGTTTTTTTTTCGCCCAGGTTGCTAGATTTTTTTTTTTAATTTGTAACAATCAATCATGCTGTTTTTTGTCCGTGTCAAGTGCACCTACTCTTGTCAACCAGCGTCGAAATTAAACATTTGCCTATAATATTACATTTGCATACGTGATCATGTTTCTCTCTTTAATATCATAAGATTTTTGTTAAGATTTAGCACTCTTTCTTTGATCATGAAAATAAATTCATATACGTGATTATTGAAACAAACCGGACACACGTACGTCCACTTTTATCATATAGATGTGGGCGGTTCTTCTAAGAATAGTAGTTGGATATTCGAAATAATCCAAAATATCGATACTCTTCTAGAAAATCGTAAACCTAGGACCCGTTGGTTGCGCTGGTCAGTCTTTCATTCGCGGCCGGTGCTTATTAGTTTCTCTCCCGTCAGGGTTGATATGCCGTCGTCTCGCTGGTCGCCCGCTATGGAAAAAGAATAGTGATTCACAATTCGCTTTCCGGTAAGAAGGCAACTTGAGAAAGAAAACAAACTTAGCTTCTTCTAGTCTACTGATTAATTTTCAAACAAATATATATGCGTGTGTGTGTGTGTGTGTTTGTGTACAAGTGTTCTTACAGTTTACAAGTATTGAATTCATATAAGTCTTTAGGCCTTCCCTCTTTCTTGGTAATGTGGCATTAGTAATACGGGGCGTCGTGGAGAGGAGAAGCGCGATTACTCTCAACTGAATGACTCTTACTGACCTATTCTAGGATTCTCAGACTCACTCACTCACTTACTGGCGTTTTTTGGCTCGGCACATGATTATATAGTGAAGAGCGGAATAACGTGGGGTGTCACTTCTGCCATGTCTAAATTGGTCCCCTTTTTTAATTCACACACAATCGATCCTGAAAAGATTGCGATCTGTTTATCAGACCTTCGGGGTCACATTCATGATCCCTAGGTCAGATGACTGTCCTCGAGGTGTAAACATTCATTCTCCAATATAGGAATTCGCATTATTAGCGCCAGTTAACCGCATATGTTTTCACTCAACCTTTAAAGGTACAGTGTTGTTGACGGATAAACCCAAGATGGATGTAACACAATCATTTATTATTTTACTATTTTCTCTAAGCAGGGATTTTTGCTGTCGCCCGGGTGTACCATATTAATAAAGAGTTATGTTTGCCCATTTTTATAGTGAATTTTAAGTTTTCGCTCCCTCCCTTGGGGATTTCTGTTGGAACAATAATTAGGCACTGAAAGTCTCCAAAATCAACCCTTCCTTTCAGATCAGGTCGTCCTTGAAAAATAACCAAACGTGCTGAAAGGTTATTAACAAGGAAGGTTGTGAATCTGCCTAGAATTACTCTTGGAGAGCTGCAGAAGGACTTAGAAAAAAGACACAATCAATAGAACCTTTCACCTTAAAGACATATTCTCTAGATCAGCAAGGAAAACTCCCCTTCTTAAGCCAAAGCATGTTCGTGCGAGGCTTGATTTTGCAGACGAGTATGCAAGCAAGCCTCTAAAGTTTTGACATAACGTACTTTGGTCAGATGAGAGCAAAATTGACTTCGCACTCCAAAAATATGGAAAGTTTGGAGAAAAAAAGGTACTGAATACCAGTCAAAAAACACCATTCCAACAGTAAAATTTGAAGGAGGATCCATTATGATCTGGGATTGTTTTAGTGCAGGAAGTGTGGGAAAAGTGGAAATAATAAAAGGAAAAATGAATGGGCACTTATAGTAGTAGAAGTATCTTGGGGAAAAACCTTAAAGAAAGTATTAAGTTGCTCAAATTAAAATCAGACTGGATCTTTCAACATGATAGCGATCCAAACCACACTGCGAAACTCACACAAAATTGGTTTAATTCAAATAAAGTGAATGTTTTAAAGTGTTCTAGTCAATCTCCCGATCCCTATAGAGAATTTATGGGGATAATTGAAATTACGGGTCCATAGAAGAGAACCTTCAAATCTGCGAGTATTAAGGAGAATTTGTGTGGAAAAAATAAAATAACACAAGACACATGCAAGAAGTTCGTAGAAGATTACTCAAAACGTCTGCATGCTGTAATCAACAATAATAGTTATGCTACAAAATACTAGATATTATTTTGTAAATGTGTTGTAAACTTTGCGTTGTTAATTATTATGTTTTCTGTTCGGGTTGTGTTAAATTATTTTTTTTAATTTTTCCCACTGTTCCTATATTAGTTTGAATACATTTTCTATGTTTATAAAAAGTTTCATTACCATTTAGAAGCTAGAAATACAAAGACTGGCTGTTTCAAATGTGTATTATTTACATTTGCGGGGCACTATATATATATATATATATATATATATATATATATATATATATATATATATATATATACCAGATATTTCGCTAATAATTTCCTCTGATGAAATGAAATAGCATTCTTTGAAACTCCGCGGATTAAGGAGCACCCATCTTTGGACTATTCCACCGAACAATATATATATATATATATATATATATATATATATATATATATATATATATATATATATATATATATGCAAAATGTGTTTATTGTAGTAAAAACACCTTCGTGTGTATGAACACCGCCCCTCAAGGTAGTTGCCTGTCTAGCCGCACTGATGAGCTGTGAAACAGCGAAACAGTACTGTATGTGGATGACTATAATGCTCTTCATCTTGAATTGAGCATATTGAGAATTGATACACGAATTACCACTAGCGTATAAGCGATGCTCTTTGTATAAACAAATCGAGCACAGGTAGTTCGGACGATTTCAAAAAATCGTTAAACTCATGACTCACACAGCAGCCGCCGGTAGCGTAGTGGTTAGGAGCCTTGACTCTCGTACAGACGGTCAGGTTTCAATCCTGGCTTGAGGTAGTTGTCTGTCTAGCCGCGCTGGTGAGCTGCGAAACTGTACTGTATGTGGATGAATATATATATATATATATATATATATATATATATATATATATATATATATATCGGCTTAAATAAGTTTTTAAAACGCTACTGAAAGGGAGCTCGTACATACGATGGTTATCGGTGAAAATAAACACTGTATGAGGAGGATAATATCAGGCATAAAAAGAAAGGATAAAATAAAACAAAATTATTAAGATAAAGATGAACATGGAGGTGGCATATTCCAATTTTCTCTTATGTCAACAGAAAGATATAATTGCGTTTTTGGACTTGATCGAATTTTTATTTATATTTTTGGAATAAAATATTATTAGAGCTGCCTCTGAGGGATAGAGTTGACAACTTTTTGAATGAAATTTAGACGTTTTCAAAATAGCCCAGTTTAAGGAGACAGGGAATGTTATAAGATTTAACAAGTTTATTTTAAAGTGTAGGATTTTAGTCGATGATTCTATGAAAGGATATATGTGATATGAAATGAGAGTCTTAATAGGGACAGAAGGAGCGCCGATATATGTGGTAGGATCATCTAAAGATGTAGAAACATTTGCTTGAGGAGATGAGAATATTATTGTGTTAAGGTGGTAGATCGACTCATAAATTCAGATGGAGTGTTTTAATGGTTGGTGTATTTGAAGAGCTATTGTTTATTAAAAGGCTTGAGGTTGAATATGTTGGATACAGAGGGAGAAAGTGAAATATAGTTTGTAGTAGAAGTCGGGATGATGATAGGATTTATTGTATGATTTAAGGTATTGGGAGGTAGTTCAGTAAATCACATCTTTATGTACTCAATCATTACCGAAAGGGCATTAGCGGGAGATTTGATAATTGTAGTGAGGCGAGTTAGTATCGAGTAAATTATTAAATTGCGCACGTTTAATTTTTTTTATTATTTGTGCTAAATTAGGCATAGTAGAGAAATTAGGCATAGTAGTAGTACTAGTAGTAGTAGTAGTAGTAGTAGTGGTGGTGGTGGTGGTGGTGGTGGTGGTGGTGGTGGTGGTTGTAGTAGAGAAAAAGTTTCATTATGCTTTTATTCAGAATATAGTTTCACTATAGAATTATATGCATGGGGGTGCTGCAAAGAACCTCTTAAGATTCGAAAAAATTATTTAGGGATATTGGGTTTAATAAACACACATGCATACATTTATAATTACATAGGTTTAGTAAAATATGTTGAGAAACACTTCAGTAAGCATTAAAACATATTTATTATTCGAAAAGGAAACGCAAATATAGGTGAAAAGTTTTGAAGAAATACTTTCCTGCTCGCCAGAAGAGAAAAGGATAAGGAATATATAAATTTATGGGGTAACATAAAGTGCTGAGGAAGCGAAAGGAATGAGATCTATAATTGACGGAAATGAGATTTTGAGGAAATTATTTAAAGCTAACTAATTTCAAATCGACCATATTTGAATTTCGTCTTATGTCTGCAAAAGGAGATTTGTTCACTTTTAGAGTTTATTTAATTGTTACTTTGATAGGAAGTAATTATTGTGCAGATGTGCAGAGGTGACACAACTTAGAGCCTAGGGTGTAAGACTTAACTTTTTTTTAGAATAGTCCATTTAATTGAAAAAGACGTTTTATTAGATTTAAGTTTTTTAATTATAGTAGTTAAAGAAGTTCTTTGCTTATTATTAGGGTTTTGGTTGTTAAAGGAAGAATTGTTAGATATTCTGGTCTTAATTAGAGTAGAAGTGGCGCCAATATAAGTGTATTTTATTAGATGTTCGGGGCCTATTATTGTTTTTTTTATTTGTATTGGAGTTAAAGGAAGGGGGATGATTTAAATTTTGTTCATTGAGGTAAGTGTAAGTCGGATTAATACGTGTAAAACTGTTGCTTAGTGGGGTATCAGTGTTATAAGAAGAATCATTATTATTAATATTATTATCATTATTATTATTATTATTATTATTAATATTAGTAGTAGTATTATTATTAATATTATTATTAGTATTATTATCATTAGTATCATTATTAATATTATCATTATTATTATCATTAATATAACTACTACAATAAGTAATGGGATAGTTGGTTGCTGACTGTTTATCTCGCTTATTGGATCAGTGATTCTATCATATGAAAGAGGGAGAGAAGATGTTGACGGAATATTAGAGTCTGTTGTGGGAGAATTACGGGGTAGCTCTATTATTGTGCAAGAATATATAACATCCTTATGACGGTAATCATTGTTGAGTGAGCAATTAATCTTGGTATTGCAAGTACAATTGTTTTTAGGCTTAATTGAGAAAGGGATTTGGGGGTAGATTTGATTTTTATAGTAAGATGTTAAGCTTCTTTGTTCTTAATTAGATATAGTTGAGTAGGAAATCCTTATTGAAAGAAAAAACTATATCGATGTGGATACCTGAAGGAGTTTTGTAAAATGTTAACAATTCTTTATATTTATATTAGTTTAAACGTTTGAGCTAAATGGAGGATTCAACTAGATGTTTTTCTTTCTGCTAAGGGGATTGGAGGGGTTAAGAGTATTAAGATTAAAATGTTGATTCTGCTTATATGATTGCGAGGTTCATTGTTATTAATTGCATTAATATCGAGTGGTTGTTGTAGCTGATTTATTACGTTTCATGTTGTGGGGGATCACGGATCCCAGGCTGCCTACAGATAGGGGTAGTACTGTTATATTTGATTTTTTCTTTGTATCCACTTATTACGTCGCCTGGCAAGGACTGTTGGTTCTTGCCAACCAATTGTCCGAAACATTAGCATGTTTAGTGTAGCGATAGGTGTATCAGAATTTTTGTAGGAATTTTTGACACCCCTAACACGAAACTGCGAATAAAATATAAAAAACTCGTAATTTCTCTTTTAAAAGTGGGTTGTTTATTTTCTTTATGGATTATACTTCCAAAATAATAAGTTGTTTTAAAAGTAACAGAAATATTTTTTTTATTTTTTAAAAAACAGTAATGAATTTTACGAACTCAACATTTTTCAATTTTTAAACTTTAAAAATCTATCAAAATTTTTCTATTCATTCTATGTTTACAATATTTTCAGGGTCAATGTGAAATGTTATGCTTTTTCTAATAAACCGAATATAATATTTAAGACAAACGTTTTTTTTTTAATTCACGCCCCCCCCCCATTTTCAAGTGTCTATTAAAAAGTAAATAATTAATTTACTCACCAAAGTTTTATATATCACAAATTGAAGAGAAAAGGTCAATAAATAATATATTCAAATTTAAAACAAAAAAGTAGTGTTTTTTTAGAAATTTACCTGTAAAGTTCGAAGTTTAAAACCTTTTTTTTAACCACTTTGTTTGTATTTTTTCTTTTGTTTTTTTAATGAAACCTTAGTCCTTGCTCCTTTAATTTAAAAACAAATCAGGGCTTGAATTACATTTTTCGAGTAGTTATAAGCTCGGAAAGACAGGGGGTCGAATTAATTCACGCCTCCCATTTTGAAATGTCTATTAAAAAGTAAATAATTAATTTACTCACCAAAGTGTTATATATCACAAATTGAAGATAAAAGATCAATGAATAATATATTCAAATTTAAAACAAAAAAGTAGTGTTTTTTTAGAAATTTACCTGTAAAGTCCAAAATTTAAAACCTTTTTTAAAAAAACGTTTTTTTTTTTGTTTTTTTTAATGAAACCTTGGTTCTTGCTCCTTTAATTGAAAAATAAATTAGGGCTTGAATTACATTTTTGGAGTAGTTATAAGCTTGGAAAGACGGGGTGGAATTATTCAATATTTTTCACAAAATTTCTGACACACCTAGTATAGCGAGTATGTAATTTTTGTCTATATAAATAAAGATATTATATGTTTATATATATGTATGTTTATATTTGTGTATATATATATGTTTATATATATATATAAATGCATAGTATATGCATGTTTATATATATATATATGTATGTTTATATATATATGTATTTGTATATGAATGTTTATATATATATATGTTTACTTATATATGAATGTTTATATATATGTATGTTTATATGCGTATGTTCTTATATATATATATATATATGTGTGTATAAATATATATATATATAAGCATGCGCATAGATATATGTTTATAAATGTCTGTTTATATATATATGTGTTTGTGTATATATATACATATATATGTTTATATATATATATGTTTATAGGTATATATATATATATATATATATATATATATATATATATATATATATATATGCATGTGTATAGATATGTTTGTATGTGTATGCATATTCATATATATGTTATATGGGTGTGTGTTCGCACGCACGTACATATAGGTGTTGCGTGTGTGAAACAATTTTATCCCACCAACTGAGAATAAATATTCATTTGTTTTATCGAAGGGAATCAGGATATGACAAACGCAGACATTCTCCTAGGAGATAGCAAATATCACGCTAAAAGTATAATGACTTTAAATTTGGCAGATGGTCTGAAATGACATCGCAACTATTGCTCTGCTTGAGGGATGGGTAGCACAATCTGCAGATCAAAAAAATATGTGCCGAAGAATAGTTCACTTGTTACTCTTTCGCGAGAGTGCAAAGTCATCCAGTGCACTGACACGATCGTCCAATACTTTCACTCACACGTAATTAATGAGTATAATTAGGGTTTTACTATATATAACAGCCATCATGACGGCTTCTGCAACTAGGTTTTTCTTTCTACGTGCATTCAGATATTTGTTTACTTTTTAGTAATTTTATTAGTGAAGGAGTTTTTTTCTAGATTGAGGTAATCTGGATTTTTGTTTAATCCAGAGTACCTCGTTTGAGAGAGCTGGGGTTTATCCAAATAAAAAGTGGCCCTATGTCTACCCCCATGATGATGTAAGTGAATAGGAACAGTATAATAATAAAATCAACAACATTAATAATGATAATAATAATCATGATGATGATGATGATGATGATAGTGATGATAGTGATGATAATAAAAAAATAACAACACCAATAATAATACGAATAATCAAAACAAAAACAACAACAACAATATTAATAATATTAAGTTGGTGCAAAAACAATATCGTTTTCTCACATATGTTACTTTTATATATGATTTCTGAATTAATTCATAAATATATACAGCCATGTTATATATCATTTTGAAGTGCGTTTTTCGCTCTATCGAATCGTGTTATTTGTTACCGTTCTCAGTCTCTTCATTCATTTTTTGCAGGTTTTTTGACAACATGGACAAAATTCAAATCTGCACGATTTTCTTGTTCCAGTTAAAACTAGGCCGAAAAGCTGTCCATACAGCTCGTGATATCAACGATTTGTTCGACTCAGGAACCACTAACGAATGTGGTACAACGCCAACGGTGGTTCAAGAAATTTCACATTGGTGACGAGAGTCTCGAAGATGAGGACGGTCGCGGGTCGTGGCCGGCCGACTGCGGTTAATAACGAACATTTGAAAGCCTTAATTGAAGTCGATCCTCGCAAAACCACACGAGAAATTGCTGTTGAACTCGAGGTCGACCATTCAACAGTCGTTTGCCATTTAAAGCAAATAGGGAAGCTAAAAAAGTTGGATAAATCGGTGTCACTTAAAGTGAACGATAATTAAAAAAAATCGTCGTTTTGAGGTGTTTTCTATGCTCCTTCTGCGCAACAAAAACGACCTATGTTTTGAGCGGATTGTGACGTATGATGAGAAGTGGATCCTCTACGGCGACGTTCGGCACAGTGGTTGGATGCCGAAGAGTCCCACAACACTTCCCGAAGCCAAAATTCACCAAAAATAGGTTATGGTGACTGTTTGGTAGTCTGCTACCGGTTTCATCCATCACAGTTTCTTGGATCCGGGCGAAACGATTAAGGCGGAGAAGTACTGCCGAGAAATTAACGAAATGCACCCGAAGCTCCAACGTATGTGCCCGAGAATGTTCAATATGAAGGGACTAATTCTCCTCCATGACAACGCTCGCCCGCATGTTGGTCAACTGACTCTGCAGAAGCTGAAAGCATTGGGCTACGAGACTCTGCCTCATCCGCCATATTCATCGGACCTCTCACCCACCGATTACCACTTTTTCAAGCATCTCGCAACATCCTGCACGGAAAATATTTCAAAAGCCAAGATGATATCGAATCGGCCTTCAATGACTTCATCGCTTCCAAAACTCCGGATTTCTATGTTAATGAGATAAATAAACTTGTTTCTCGTTGACAAAAATGTGTTAAATCTAATGGTTCTTATTTTGATTAATAAAGTTTATTATGAAAGGAGTTTTGATCTTTTCAATTTGAACGTCAAAATACATAATTTCCACAACAACATAATAATAATAATAATAATAATAATAATAATAAATAAATAAATAAATAATAAAACAACAACAACAATAACAATACCAACAAAAATAACAACAATAAAAACAAAAACAGCAACAATAAAAATAGTGATAATAAAAATAATAATAATAATAATAATAATAAACAACCACAGCAATAAAAATAATATTATAAACAAAAATAATAATAATAATAATAATAAATATTTACAATAATAAAAATAATAATAACAATAATAATAATTATAATAACAATAATCATAAAATAATAATAACACCAATAGCAATAATAAAAACAAATTAATAATAATAATAAAATAATTATTAAAAATAACAGTAATGATAATAAGAAAATTAATAATATCAATAATAACAATATTAATACTGATAACAATAATAATAAGTTAAATCATAATAATAACGATCATAATAAAAATTTATAATAACAACAAAAGCATTAAGATAATAATAATAATAATAATAATAATAATTATAATAATATCAGTAATGATAATAAAAATAATAAAAATATAGAAAAATAAAAATACCAATATTAAAAATAATAATAATAATAATTATAAATATAATAATATTAATAACAAGAAATAATATAAAGAATAATAAAAATAACAAGAAGAATATTAATGGTAATAATTATAATAATAACAACAAACAACAACATTAACAATAATAATATAGTAAAAAACACTAAAGATAACAATAAAAATAATAATATTTCCAATAATAATAATAATGACTGTGATAATAACAATATTAATAATTACAATAATAACGATATTAATACCAATAACAAGAATAATAAAAATAATGACAATAATAATGAAATTACTAATAATAGTTATAGTAATAAAAAATAATAATAATAGTATAAACAATGATAATAATATTAATAGTAAAAAATGACATTAATAATAATAGAGGTGCTAATAATAGTAATAGTAAAAATAATAATTATGTAATAATTATTAAATAATAATAATAATAACAAAAATAACAAAAATAATAATAAAACAGTATTAATAATAAAAGTAATCATAATAGAAATAATAATCATAATAGAAATAATAAATATAATAATGCCAAGCTGGATACAAGTTCTCTAATACAGAGGAAAAAATAAACCACTTAATGTACATGGACGACCAGAAACTTTTTGCAAGGACTGAAAAGGAACTCGAGGCACTAATAATCACTACCAGGATCTTCAGCCAGGATATCCTAATGGTGTTTGGTATGGAAAAGTGCACGCTACTTGTTATAAGAAAGGGAAAAATGGAGACAACAGAAGGCATGGAACTACCCAGCCAAGCGGAGATAAGGGAAACAAGACACCTATAAATACTTGGGAGTTTTGGAAGCAGACACCATCAAAGCCACAGAAATTAAAAGGAGAATCGGAAAGGAATACTTCAAAAGAACAAAAAACTTCTAGAAATAAAATTGTATAGCAGAAACCTAATAAAAGGTATAAACACATGGGCATTATCACTAGTAAGATATGCAGGACGATTCATAGGGTGGAGAAAAGAAAAACTGAGACAGCTCGATCAGAAGACCAGGAAACTCTTGACCATGCACAATGCACTACACTAAAAAAAGGACGGTGTTGACCGACTCTACATGAAATGGAAAGAAGGCGGAAGGGAACTAGTTTGCATAGAAGACTGTGTGGATGACACAAAAATAAATTAGAAATTACATAATGCAAAACACAGAAAGGATAATTATGGCAGCTGGAGACACTGAAAAAATCGACAAAACAGAAAACAATGAAATGAAGGATAAGACGAAAAAAATGTGACGAAAAACAACTACATGAAAGATTCATTAGGATGGCAAAAGATGATAATAACGAAAAAAAACACTTGGACGTGGATGCAAAAAGGACACGAGAAACTGAATCTCTAATAACCTTAGCACAAGATAACTCGATAAAAAAAACTACATTAAAGCAAATATCAACAAACTACAAGAAAACAGAAAATGCAGACTCTGTGGAGAAAGAGACGAAACGATAAATCATATAGCAAGTGAATGTAGCAAATTGGCTCAAAAGGAATACAAAAACAGATACGCTCAAGTTGGAAGGGCAGTACATTGGGAATTATGCAAACAACTGCATCTTGAACGCACAAACAAGTGGTACAAACATAAGACGCCAACAGTACTTGAAAACGAGAATCACAAAAACCTACGGGACATGGACATACAAACTGATAAACTTATCCAAGCAAGAAGACCGGATGTCGTAATAATTAACAATAAAGCAAACTCCTATCAAATCGTAAATTTGCTGTTCCAGCTGACCACAGGGTGAATATCAAAGAACAGGAGAAATGGCGCAAATACACAGAGTTAGCCAGGGAGCTGAAAGGAATATGGAAGATGAAGAAAATTAAAATAATACCTATAATAGTAGGAGCACTAGGAACAATATCGAAAAACTTTGAAAAAAGAATGTGAGAAGTTGGAATCAAATGGACGACTGGAAATATACAACAAACAACAATAATGAAAATAGCCGAAATATTAGGAACAACCCGTGAATGTTGAGACTAATACACATGAACAACAAGTGTGGACCAGACAAATTGCTGCAGAGGCAAAACATGAAACGCCACATGGAACTAAGAATATTGAAGCCGCATATCTATAAGTTCTCCAACCCGATTCCATCCCCTATTACTACGTCGCTACCTCCCTCCCTCGAAAAAAAAGAGTGAGACGAAACAGCTAAGTAGAGTCAAGGAGGAAGGAAAGACCGAGGAGAGAGCACTGACCAGACTTTCGCTGGGTAAGTGCAAACAGAACTGGGACCTTAGAGAGGCTTATTGCCACTCAAATTCCAGTGAAGATCAATGGTCGCTGCCATCGAGAAACTAATAGTAAGTGGCTGTTGTGATAACGCAAATTCATTTGCAAATGTTATCGAAAGAGGTGGAGAGTACTGGAAATTTAGGGAGACTTGTTGTCACTCAGCTTCCAAGTACAATCACAGGTTGTTTTCAAGGAATCTTTGATGACCTATGAGAAAGCTTCTTGTGGGCCAATAATAATTATAATAACATTTACATTAATAATAATAATAATAATAATAATAATAATAATAATTATTATTATTATTATTATTATTATTATTATTATTATTATTGTAATAACATTTACATTAATCATAATAATGATAATATTAATAGTAATAATAATAACAATAATAATAACAATAATAATAATACTAATATTAATAATAATTATTATAATAATAACAATGATAATAATAATAAAATAACAGTACTACTACTACGAATAATAATAATAATAACAATATTAATAATAATAATAATATTAATAATAATAATTATAATAATAACAATAATAATAACAATAATAATAATACTAATATTAATAATAATTATTATAATAATAACAATGATAATAATAATAAAATAACAGTACTACTACTACTACTACTACTAATAATAATAATAATAATAATAATAATAATAATAATAATAATAATAAACACAAGAAAACAGCAAATATTAACTCTGTAGACAAAGAGATGAGACGATAAACCATATAATAAGTGAATGCAGCAAACTAGCCCAAGAGGAATACAAGAAAAGACACGACCAGTGGGGAGGTCAGTACACTGAGAATTATGCAAACAGCTGCATCTCAAACGCACAGACAAATGGTACAAGCATCAGTCAGCAAAAGTATTTGAAAATGAGAATCACTAAATCCTATGGAACACGGACATACAAACAGATAAACCCATCCAAGCGAGAAGACCGAATATTGTAATAATTAACAAGAAAGAAAAATCCTGTCAAATCGTAGACTTTGCTCTTCCAGCTGACCACAGGGTGAATATCAAAGAAGAGCAGAAACGAAGCAAATACACAGAGCTAGCCAGAGAGCTGAAAGGGATATGGAAGATAAAGAAAATCAGGATAGTACCGATAATAGTTGGAGCACTAGGAACAATTCCGAAAAGCATTGAAATAAGAACGAGAGAAATTGGAATCAGAGGAATGGCTTGAAAAATACAACAAACAACAATAATAAAAACAGCTGAAATATTAAGGAAAACCCTTGAATGCGGAAACTAATAGACATGAGTCACATCTACGGGCCAGACAAACTGCTGCAGAGGCAGAACATAAAGAAGCGTTACATGGAACGAAGAACATTAAAGCTGCATATCAAAGTTCTCTATTCACCCCCCACTTTCATTGCCCCATCAGCGTCCCCCACCAAGGGTGCTACCAAATAGCTGAGAAGGGTCAAAGAGGATAGAAAGACCAAGGAGAGAGCACTGACTAGACCTCCACTGGACAAGTGCGAGAAGAACTGGGACCATGGGGAAACGTATTATCACTCAAATTTCAATGAGGACCAATGGCTGCTGCCAGCGAGAAATCAATGGTAAGTGGCTGTTGCGATAACGCAAATTAATTTGCAAATATTATCGAAAGAGGTGGAGAGTACTGGAAATCTAGGGAGACTTGTTGTCACTCAGCTTTCAGGGAACGACACAGGTTTTTTCAAGGAGGGATCTTTGATGACCTATGTGAAAGCTGTTTGTCAGCCAATAATATTAATAACCAAAATATAAATATAGTCGAATTCCATATATCACTGGTTTGCGGAGCTATACAAGCAAGGAAAAGCAATATTATTTTTTATATAGGCATATGTGTCTGCATGTATGTGGGTTTATACATATATGTATATACTTATGTATACCTATATATATATATATGTGTGTGTGTGTACGTGTGTGCATTTGTCTGTGTATATAGTGTGTATGCATACATGCGTATTTTTATGTATACATGTATATGTGTATGTATATAGGTTCGTGTATACATGCACGTGTATATATATTTGTATATATATATATTTATATTATATATATTATATATATATTTATATTATATATATATATATATATATATATATATATATATATATTTCGTAATTTATAAAATATATATGGCGATCAAGCTGCACTGAATATTCCGCGTTTCATCCACTCTATTTCTATATATTATGTGTGTATATGTATGTGTTTTGAATCTGGTGAGCTTTTGCTGGTTTTCCGAGAAGCTATAATTTATATTTGAGAGAAAAAAAAACGATCGTCATTTTGATTCATTTCGAAAATATCGACAAATCAAATCTTTTGAAATATGTATTTCGACTACCCCTCGGCATTGAATACGACATTAAATTTTTCAACACAAAAACCTGGAATATCCGAATCGAATTACCGATTGAAATGAGCTGTAAACGATTTCATATTCTAATTGAATTCTTGCATGAGTATTCATTCCTTTTTTTTCGATCTAATTCTTTAAATCGACATTGAAATTTTATTACTATTAAACTATTGAATAATCATATTGGGGGTACCTATGTTCATTTGTCACATTCTCAGAAACGGACACTGATACGTGCAGATAATATGGCTGGATATACTTAGTCTTATACTGGGGGTACTTACTGAGGCAGGTTTTATTTAAGAGGTATGTTGACTACGTTTACAAATATACACATGTAGGTGTCACCACAATCTATGCATGTGCAAGCACACACATGCATCCGTACATAGAACAAGCATGTGCGTTTTTAAACAAATTTCACACCAAAAATACATCGCCATTGAGACGTAAGGGGTTGTTGTCAAAATAGGGATCAGATTTATAGGGCCATCCTAAGTGGATGTGGGTGCAATTGGGGAAACATGAAGCAAGTGGTTCAATCAAAGAAGATATAAGAGTAGAAAGTGTCCTGGCATCTTTTCACCACGACAGTGAACAGATGGGATTTCGCTGATTGTAAAAGCGAATTTATTTTGTTTGCTGCACATTCCGTTGAAAAACCTGTGAAATATGGCGATGGCGCAATGGCTGCAGTGATTAGTGATCTTTTTCAGTCCGCTTTCTATTCTATTGGTCAGTGATTTGGAACGAGGATCAAGTTGAGTAGAACTTCTGTCTTCTATCAGTTTCATCTTGACATTTTCTAATTTATAAATAGGGATATGAAAACAGCATATGCTTTTCATTGTTTTGATTTTCAGGTATATACACATTGATATCTTATATGTTTTTATGTAGAGTGATATGGTTCTCGGTTGATTGATTGTGTCTTACTTTTTCGGATATATACTCTAGAGTTAAAACAATGAAAAGAATATGCTGTTGTCATAGCCTTAGTTTTAAAATATGAAGCTTTGATTTCAAGACGACAAGCCCTACGTCTAGGAACATCAAGTGAGGGCGCGTAAAAGAACAAGCAGCTAACAAGTTATAGATAGTTATCGTGAAATTATCTGCTTTTCCAAGAATGACTACAACTTGGTTTTCTGCAGGCATGATGTCACTTGATTAAAAATTCAACTCGAACACTTAAAAAGATTAAATTTGCGGTTTTTGTTCTTGAGGAATTCTTCCTGTTTTATCGATACGAATGAACAAATAAAAAAAACAGAATGCATATGACCCTGCAAGTGATCATATTTTGACTCCCATAGAAATAGTCTTAGGAAATTGACAGATTTCGAACTTCGCACAATAATTTGTCAGTTCAAACCGGTATCCATTTCAACATCGTCAACGTTGGATAGATTGCGAATGCCAATAACACGCTGTTTCCTACAATGCTTATAGATTTTTGTGCTCGATGACTTGTCATAAGATATCTGTTCAATAACTACCTTCGCTTAATCAAAGACAGAATATCTATTCTCTGGAGAGTTTAATGCCATAAAAATGTACTCGAAAGTTGACGAATATTTTCCAAGTGTTATCTTAAACCAGATAATATCGTGTTCGTAACTAGAGTTTCTGATTATGCGACCGACAGAACAGTCACACACACACACACACACACATATATATACACACACATACATACACACACACATGTATAAGTTCAAATGTATTGAATTAACGAACCAATTTTATTTGCTCAATACGTATGTAGAACTGTATCATTTTACTTATATACAGCCACACTGGTGATTCTTTATCAATATGAAACATATGTGCGTGGATATATCTATGTGTGTGTGCATGTGTGTGTATGATTAAATAATTAAATATTTACAAATAAGCTTGTTTCGTCTTTTAAGACTCATCAGTGGTTTACCTATCAACGGGTTCAAATTAACAAGCTTGATTCTTATAAGCTAATGTCAATAAATACTTGAATAGCAACTGAGGCATGTGTAACGTGATCGACCTGAGGGGGCGATTTGCTCTTCATTGGGGAGGTTGAGACTTCTCTGGGACCTGGGAATGACCGGGTGGATATGCTGGGGTTGTTAAATAGATCCTGGACGACGGCGGATGTCGGGGGAACTTGTATTGAAATATATAGATATGTTTTGTTTTGTTGTTTGAAAAGTCAGATGTGTATTTGGTGTTGTCAGACTCAGAGATATAGTTGTTGTTTTGCGTTAGATAACGGGAAGTGCCGGACGGTGTGAGGCGAAAGTGTGCTTGTTGGCCTGGTGGGGGCGGACCAGGTTTTCTGACTGGCAGCCGTCGACCTCTGAGATTTTGGTCTCAAGTTTCAAGACTGGTGGTGTTGGCTGAACTGCGCACCTGCAGTACGCGTCTGGGGAGTTCCCCAGATACGTGTCTTGGGGGATCGTCTCCCTCACGCCTGACCTTACTATATAAACCAAGCGCTCAAGTTTCCTAATCAGATTCCAGATTGGCGCAGAATCTCGAGATAATAATATCGCTCCCTGAAGACGTGACCACCGCCACGCTCTCCATTTCGCTTGAGTGCCATCTTCGAAGGAGAAGAATAATTGGGAATTGAAAACGGACTAAGAACTTGAAGTGTATATATATGTAAAAAGACTATAAATCTTTTGTGAAATTGATTTTTGTAGAATCGAATTTTCCTTTTGGTGGACCAGTTTTCGTCTTTCTGGCATATGCGAGCTTCATTTCTTTGCGCTTCCAGAGAATTCTACACCGAGAC
Organism: Euprymna scolopes; assembly: GCF_053919585.1. Taxonomy (NCBI): domain Eukaryota; kingdom Metazoa; phylum Mollusca; class Cephalopoda; order Sepiida; family Sepiolidae; genus Euprymna; species Euprymna scolopes. The sequence goes on along the minus strand of NC_136503.1, from coordinate 117,410,783 downwards.
GCTCAGGATCTGATGTGATCGTCTCTCGGAGATTTCGACATCACGAGTCAAAGTTTTTTCCGAAGAAGACCTGAGGTCAGTTGGTTGACCTTGATACAAGAGACGAGACACACATGTAAATACTAACTCGTACTGGTAATTACATTAAAATCAAAAAAGGGGGAAGAATGTATATATTGTTAACGTATTTCAATTTCTCGTGCTCACATGCTGCCTATATCTAACTGTTTTCTTTCACACTCCTTCTTAGAGCCATGTTACGTCATATCCGGTTCTATAAATTCCTCCAGTCTAGTCGTCTTAACTTCTAGTTCAACAAGTTGATCCCAATTGAATTTTCAATTTTTGTTTTTCTTACATAACCGTTTTAGATATTTGTTAATTTGTCAAATATTTAACACGTGTTTTATATATCACGAAACGGGAAGGTAATACATACACAGTCCATCTTTAATGGACAATTATTTTTATAATGAATCACCGCATATCAAAGCCAGAAGCCACTCAAGAATAAGATTTATAAAGCTTGATAGTTTCTATGTTGAACTGAATGATGAATAATCTTATGGGTGGATTGAAAGTGATAAATATGATAATTAAAAGGCCAGCTGTTCATTTAATGTGGAAATGAAAAATAAATAAATTAAAAGATAAATACGCATATCACCAATAGCACCTGGGGAAAATACTCCACTTGGTCCATACCTAGACGAATGGTCAAGCAAGCCTGATGGAATGAGTGCTGAAAAAGCTTCAACCAGAACTCGTCCCCATACTTACAAACCTATTTAAGCGTTGTCTTAAGGAGAATTGCTTCCCAACACCCTGGAAAACCTCATCAGTTTGCCCTGTATTTAAAATCAGGTGATCGGTCATCTTTCTCTCAGTACAGACCAATAGGTCTTCTGTGCGTCATAAATAAGTTGCTGGAATGTGTGTTGAATAGAGTTGTCAACCACCTCAGCAAAAATAACCTTCTTAGTGATATACAATATGGCTTCCGTTCTGCTAGATCTACAACAGATGTGCTAATGGTTATATCTCATAAGATTAGCGAATCTCTCGACGGAGGCGTCCTTTCTAGGACAATTGCTCTTGACATTGTATGGCAGTTGCTTTTGATATGGTATGGCATAAAGGTCTACTTCACAAGATCTCCAGCAAATGTATAGCTGAAAATGTCTTCTTAAATATGAAATCATTTCTCTCTGATAGGTTTATAAGAGTTGATGGGCAGAAATCAAAAGCACACACAATTAATGTTGGGGTCCCTCAGGGGTCCATCCTGGGCCAAACTCTTTTCCTGATGTACATCAATGATCTTTGAAATCACACCGTAGACATTTATGCTGATGACACTACCATCTATGGCAATACATCAAAGGCTGTAAATGACCAAGTTCTCTCTGATTCTCTCTCCTCTGATCTTGAGCATATGATACAATGGGGAACGGGGTGGCTGGTTACTTTTAATGCAGCTAAAACCAAGCTTGTGTCTTTACATCATCAATGCTCTGGTCCCCATCTGGCATCAATTGAAATGAATGGCTCTCGTCTTGGGTAGGCTCCATGTTTTGACAAGCTTCTAGGCTTTACTTTTACTCCTGATCTGAAATGAAACACGTATATTAAATCCGTTTCCAAGGTCGCTGGAAAAAATGGTAGGATAAGGATCCCACCATTTTTCCAGCAACCTTAGCAACGGACTTGATATCTCACTGCTGATGCAATTCTCTACCTATATAACAGCCAATGACATCCAAGGATAGAATACTGTTGCCACATCTTGGAAAGAACTACTAGAAAGGTTTTATCCTGCCTTGAAAAGGTTCAAAATAGACTTCGTAGCCTAGTGGGGAACGCCCTTTTCTCTTCCCTGCAACTTCTTTCTCACGGAATAGACGTTGCGGGCCTGTCTCTGCTTTATCGTTATTTTCATGGCAAGTGCTCGTCTAAACTCTAATCTATGGTCCTGCCTCGCCAAACTTTCATGCAAACACTCGTCTAACTAAAACTCTATCAATAATTGCCCCCACTCTTTATCTGTGCCTAAATCTAAACGTAAATTCCATGAACAAAGCTTCATTCTTAGAACTGCATGTCTGTGGAACTCTCTTCCATTTGCCTGTTTTTCCAGCTGACAGTCTTAAATCCAACGTAAACAAATTCTTGATGAATCGTCTCCTTAAGTATCCAATTTACCAAATTTCCACTACTAATGATTACTATGATATTATCCCATTTACGCTCGTTAATCCTTATCCTCTAATGACCTTCGGGCCTTGATAAGTTGTGACTCCCATGTAAAAAAAATAAAGAAATAAAAAATATCTAACAGTAAATGAGGTCTTCATTTTTAAGTGTAACTCAAATAATGTAAGAGGGGATGACTCACATATTAAACTGAATATAATAGGATTCACCTGCCTTGCAACCATAATTTTTTTCTGTATAAGATTTAAACTGTGTAAACAAGATTTAAACTGTGTAAACAAGATTTAAACTGTGTAAACAAGATTTAAACTGTGTAAACAAGACAAAAAAAAAGCTTTACACCATCCTGGGAAACGCTGATTAACCACAGTTTTAAAAATACATTTATTTTTCCATATAAACATTTTTTTCGCTAATGAATCAAGGTCAAAAAAGCCAGTTGAGGATAAGGGTTAATTGGTTCGTGTCAAGTGGATGGTGAGAAAAATATCTTAAGGATTACGGACTGTGGTTGAATCTGGGTAGACTATCATTATTCAAGAGATCAACATGCATTTATTAACATTGTAGTTGAAAACAGACACATTGTAGTTACTTGGGAACCAGTACTGTGGTATTGTTTTCCACAAATAGGCAATTCATGGAAGCTCAGTTTATTTCCAGGTACACAGACGATGAAATGAAAATTATTTGCAGTGGTTGTAGCTAGACAAGTTTCGCTGTAAACAAATAGGGGGAACAAAGCTTCTACGATAAAAATAAAAATTGAGAAACTAAAAACATATTTTCTTCCCTACGGAGTCTTTCTGTATGGAAGTGAACAGCCTCCACTTGATTTCGAAGTTGTATTAAAGTGTACCTAACTTTTATATAAAGGATTGAATTATTATAATACGACATAATCACGTTGACACACAAGTTCTAATTAGATCACCAACGTAAAGCAACGCTGAGCCTGGCCAGTATGAGGTGGGTGGCCATTGAGGAATACTAGGTGCTGTATGTATTCAAGTAAGTGTGCATAAATAATACCTTAAGAAGGTGAGCGTCTCTGTCTTGCACAGTTTCAGGCAACACTTGGACAAGGTATGGCATCTATTACCTAGCTTTGACAGTCTGGAGGTTAACCATACGGAGGGTAGATGGTGTGCCTCATATATAGATATGAAAATGAGGTTACATAGCTATGAAAATGACGTTATAAAGCTATGAAAATGAGGTTATATAGCTATGAAAATGAGGTTATATAGCTATGAAAATGAGGTAATACAGCTATGCAAATGACGTATAGAGCTATGAAAATGAGGTTATATAGCTATGAAAATGACGTTATATAGCTATGAAAATGGTTAAACAGCTATGAAAATGACGTAATATAGCTATGAAAATGAGGTTAGCTATGAAGAGGTTATAGCTATGAAGACGTTATATAGCTATGAAAATGACGTTATATAGCTATGAAAATGACGTCATATAGCTATGAAAATTATATATGTTATAGCTATGAAAATGACACATGGCTATGAAAATGAGATATAGCTATGAGAATGACGTTATATAGCTATGAAAATGAGGTTATATATGAAACCAAAAATGAGGTTATGCATCTATGAAACTGGCGTTATATAGCTATGAAAATGACGTTATATAACTATGACAATGACGTAATAGCTATGAAAATCAGGTCATATAGCTATGAAAATGTTATACAGCTATGAAAATGACAGCTATGAAATGCAAAAAATAAGGGTATATAGCTATGAAAATAAGGGCATATAGCTATGAAAATGAGGTTATATAGCTATAAAAATGAGGTTATACAGCTATGAAAATGACAGCTATGAAAATGAAGTTATGCAGCTATGAAAATGTAATATAGCTATGAAAATGACGTAATATAGCTATGTAAATGACTATATCGCTATGAAAATAGTGGTATATAGCTATGAAAATGAGGTTATATAGCTATAAAAATGAGGTTATACAGCTATGGAAATTAAATAGCTATGAAAATGAGGTATAATAGCTATGAAAATGAGTATATACGGTCATGAAAATGCGGTTATATAGCTATGAAAATGACGTTTTATAGCTTTACACAGCTATAAAACGTCATTTACATAGCTATATAACGTCATGAGGTTATACAGCTATGAAAATGAGTTTATAGCTATGAAAAGAACGTTATATAGCAATGAAACTGACGTTATAAAGCTATGAAAATGACGTTATATGGCTATGAAAATGAGGTTATAGTTATGAAAATGACGTTATATAGCTATGAAAATGAGGTTATATAGTTATGAAAATGAGATATAGGTATGAAAATGACGTTATATATCTACGAAAATCAGGTCATATAGCTATGAAAATGTTATACAGATATGAAAATAAGGTTATATAGCTATGATAATGAAGTTATATAGCTATGAAACTGATGTATAACTATGAAAATGACGTTATATGGCTATGAAAATGAGGTTATAGCTATGAAAATGAGGTTATATAGCTATGAAAATAAGGGTATATAGCTATGAAAATGACATATAGCTATGAAAATGACGTTGTATAGCTATGAAAATGAGGTTATACAGCTATGAAAATGAGATATAGCTATGAAAATGATGTTATATAGCTATAAAAATGAGATTACAGCTACGAAAATTAGGTTATATAGCTATAAAAATGAGGTTATAGCTGTATAAGCTCATTTTCATAGCTATATGTCATTTTCAAAGGAAAATGACAGCTATGAAAATGAGGTTATGCAGCTATGAAAATGAGGTTATACCGTTATGAAAATGACGTTATATAGCTATGAAAATGACGTTATATAGCTATGAAAATGAGCTTATATAGCCATGAAAATGAGGTTATATAGCTATGAAAATGACGTTATATATCTATGAAAATGAGCTTAGCCATCAAAATGATGTTATATAGCTATAAAAATGACGTTTTTTAGCTATGAAAATGAGATTATAGCTATTAAAATGAGATTATACAGCTATGGAAATGAGGTTATATAGCTATGAAAAGGAGGCTATATAGCTATGAAAATGAGGCTCTGTTGAAATATCGACCCGGATAAAGAGAGTCTGTCCGTCCTGCATGACAATTTTTCCGGAAAGCTCGGAAAACTCTCATGAGAATGCTCAAGTTAGTGCGCAAACTGGTTAAACTGGAGAATCAAAGAACAATTAGCAACTACTTTGAATAAATTTACCACTCTATTGTTGTGATTTAATTGCCATATTCAAACATTTATTCTATATGGCTTAATGTGTAATTTAAAATGCCCACAACAGAGGTCTCTTACGGATGTTATTTATTCTTTGAGAACTAATTGAAAAAGAACTGACTAGTTTGATAATAAAACGGAAGTAAAATCTCCTTAATGGAAATATCTCTTTAAAAATGCACGCAGTGGAAGCAACAAGTTCCGACAAACATCCGGGATAATTGGAGATAAAAGGCGGTTAACAAAAGACAAGACCTTTTCGAAGTAACAAATAACATTTTAATTCATTCTTTTTATTTGGACATTACTAAACAGCAGAGAATTCGATAATTCATTAATAACAGTACTATGAAATAAGAAACGTTGTCTGCATGTTATTGTCCTTTGATATGTGGAATTCTAAGTCACACTGGAAATAACGGAAATGACCACGCAACTAAAGATGCTATTTCTACGATACGGTGGCCAAGTGGTAAACGGCACCGATTGAAACATGTGTGTGCCAAGTTTAAATCGTGAAGAGGAGGTAAATGAAATAACCCCTGAAGAAGTTGAAATCCATATACAGATTCTAATGTGAGAATATATACAAAAATAAGATATCTAGACAATAAGTGAACGTACACGTCTCCATTTCGCTTCAATAATCACGTCTGAAATTCCATTTGTATAATAAAGTAAGGAAATAATAATTACATATGCGAATTTAATTTTATGGGCAAAGAAGAGAAGACTTAATCTTTATAAGTAAACAACATAAACATAGCCAATTTCTTATCAACATAAAAACATATTCCCTTGTTCTAAAATAGAAATTTATCTAGGACACCTAAATACTTTATTGACAGATTTAGGAGAAAAACAAAATTGAATGTAGCTTAGATAGATTATAAAAAGCATGATATGCTACCGTATTCAGCACGTTGGAAATCGTAGAGGTGGCTGAAAATATAATCGTGCTTTTAGGAAAAGTATGAGCAGTTAAAAAACTTCATTTATTCAGATTAGCGACAGTCAATATCAAATACGAATCTTTCAAGGAGATTCCTTTTCATGACTTCTATTCGTGATTCATAACATTGGCATATGTACTAAGAGAGAAAAAGGCGGGATACCAATTGGAGAAAAATGAATTGAAGATGAGCCATAGACGATCTAGAAATTGACTGACAAAACAGATAACGAATTGGCTTTTTGGTTCCAATCGTACAGCAGTGAAGTGGAATTTCTAAGTAACTAGACTCTTAAACGATGGAAGAGAAAAACCATGAAAGACATAATTTTGCACAATGGTGAAAGATTAGTAGATTCTGGTGCAGAAGGTTACAAGAACCTGGGGCTGCTTGAATGATGCTCTACAATTAAATGAAAGAGAAGGCAAAAAAGTGTATATGGAGAGACTCAAACTACTCCTGAAATCTTGACAATGGTAGGAACCTATTGATATCCATCAATTCTAATATGCTTAGGATGTACATCACAAGGAAGAAAGGAAGAAATGAGGAAGAGGGCTGATTGGGATTGAGAGATGTGTGAACCACTAATTAGATGACAATCATGAAGTGTTACATTTAAGCAATAGCAAAAGAGGAAGAGCTAGATAAAGAATCATTGGAAGATAAGTAGAGGTACAAGGAAAATAATCGAAGCATAAAGAACGACTGAGTTGGAAAAAAATTGAACTTTATGGTCCGTTGTAGTGAGATACTAAATTATTAAATATCCGGAGATCGTGGAATTTTCTGTCTAAGGATAAGGTACAAAAAGAGACAGTAAATCTTACATTTGCTGATCAGGAGTAAGCACTAAATACAAATGCACTTCCTACGGAAAGAATTATTCTGATAAGTGTAGGCTGTGTGGTGTAACTCTTGAGACAGTGTCACACATTGTTAGTGTATGTTCTACACTTGCTCAGAAAGAGTACAAACGATGCCATGACAATGTATGTGCCACTCTGCATTGGAGTTTGTGCCAGAAGTTTGGAACCAATTGAAGGACAAATGGTTTCACCATCTCCTAGAAGCAGTCGTGGAAAATGAGAAAGTTAAGATTCTCTGGGATTTCATGGTTCAGTGTAACCGAGAGATAACTCACAGAAAACCAAATATTGTACAAAGTGGAAAGATAAAATTATCACCTTAAAGAAAATAAAATTGATACAGGTCCGGAATTGAGAGCACGCTTTTTCCACAAGCATCAGTGGGAGCTCGGAAAATACTCGGTGGATGGCGGCGATCAGGCTGGCTTTGGTGTTGTGGAAGGTCATGTTAGGTTCAGGTCAGGGGAGGATGGGGGATGTCAGTGAAAGAAAGATACAATGTCGTAGCAATCCATCTGAAATCAAGCTTGGGTCTCTTTGAACTTGTGAGCTAGCGCTGAGTTCTGTTGCCACACCCAGGGTCTGTCAGTGGCTACCTGATTGCACCAAGGGATGACTACACTCTTCAGCACATCCAGGTACATTATGATGTTGACTTTCAAGCCAACTTCGAAGATGTGAGGTGACATAATGTAGCTCTCACTTGAAACCACACCAAAGACCATAACCGTGTCTAGAAACCTCGTTGAGCTTTGCCCTCAAGGATCTGCATTTTGAGGGTGGTTGCTATGGTCCTGTTGTCATAACTTGTATCGGTAGAGAGCATGAGTTGTACAGCGGCACATCCTTGATTACAGTCATTGAACATTGTGTCATTTTCAGAGATGATAGAAGGCTCCTATCGCCCTCGGGATTTGCACACAGCTGGCTAATTAGTAGATGGTCTGCAACAAAAAAAAAACGGTTTTTATTAAACAGAAATGGAAGCGACATGTTTATTATGACGTTTTCACCACAGGGTCTATCTTAGGTCACGGGCCCCAGATATGATGTCACAGGACGAGGGAGAGGAAACAAAAGAAAAAAAAAAAACAGACGACTTGTTATAAATAATAAGTCTAAGTGTATTACAAAAAAGATAGAATAAAACACTAATTCCTTGTTACATCAAAGTCGTTTGAGTGCGAACACTGTAAAGGTCCGTATTTGTGATCGTGGTGGTGGTGTGGTGGTGATAGATGCGGGGTATAGATGCGGGGTATAGATGCGGGGTATAGATGCGGCGCGGCAGTTGTGGAGCGGCCTACTCGATCGGCACGTCTCTCTCTCTGTCTGTCTCTCTCTGTCTGTCTGTCTCTCTCTCTCTCTTTGGCTGACTCTCCCTTGACTTCCTCGCTCGCAAAACCCCATGTTTTATATATCTTTGGCCAGCCCGTCGCAACACAGTCTTTGACTTTTCAATCATTTACCTCAGATGCTTTACAGTGTTACATCACTCCCCCCCACAATTTTGTACTGTACTTGTAAATGACACCGCCTATGCCCTCGTTATTGAGGTGGAAAGAGTAAAACTGAAACGGACAGTCCTGTCAGGGTCATTTCATGCTAAAAGTTCAACTTCTCCATGGTCCAACAAACACAATGAAAAAAATTAATAAATGTTTCTTCTCTTCAATTCCTTTCAGAATGCTGGAGCTCTAATCACTCCTTACTTAATAGAGCTATCAAAAATGAAGTCTTTTTTCCTTTTTTCCATTTTTTTTCTTTTTGGAGTCTTAATCATTCCTTCCGTTCCTGTATTTCCTTGACATTTTTCCTTTCGGAATTGCTCTTGGTTTCTCTTTACAAATACTTAGTTCCACCTCTGGGAACGCCTCCTCTTCCAGAGGTACAGTGGCCTGCTCGGTAGCAATCTTGTCGAACCTGTCGGGAAAAAGAACGCCCCTTGGCCTCCTTGTCAGATTCTCAGCCCTTGCTACCAGTCTCCCCTTCCTAGCTTGTAATTTCCCATACTTCGTCAGCACACATGCTACCGAGATAATCAATAATACGAGGGCGAGAACGCCAAGCGTTGCCGACCAAGTGATAACATGTCTCGTGGTACCATTTCCTGGTTCCACAACCTCCATTGCGTCTAGCCTATCCCTTAATCGATCTATGTTGATCCTCTCAACCGGTCTCAACAACTCCCGGATTTTCTCTAGTTTCCTTTCTGGAAATATTTTAACTATGGGTTCCCATAACTTTGCCCAAACACTCCCATTCTTATGTATCAGCCTCTTAAACGTCCCCCTTTCTTCGAATTTTCCTTCCATCTGATAATATGGGGGGAGATAGATGCCCCAAACGCCGAACAACCCATGGGTAACTCTATAATCGTTAAAGGGGGTGCTATTCTTATAGTTTTGGAAGGCTGTCCTTCACATACACGTGTTAACCCCAGCTCCTTCTGCGTGACTAACGCCCAGACTCCATCGGCTATACTGATTGCTCGAGGCAATACTGCGCTTGTCAGTACCTCTACTTGGCAGTGCTTCCTAATTTTCTCATCTTTTCCCTTAAACAACCCGAGGACACACAAATCATGATTTGCTGTTCCATAAATCGGGCTTGTGGACGTACATGCCTCTAGGGCATCCCCCTTACACTTTATGGCTTCCTCTCGTGTGAGAAGCATAAACTTTGTTCTCACTAGGTTTAAGGCCAGATATTCAGTGTCAATCTTGTACTTAGCAACAGCCTCCACCCTCTCCCGTACTCGGGAGTATAAGCAAATTCAACACCTGATAAATCTCAAATACTCCATTCCGATCTAACAACGATAAGGATGTAACTACCAGTAATTTGCTACTTTCCAGCAACGTGTCACACCCCAACGAGCTGTAATACTTCCATAGCCCCTCAGCGGGATCAACCGGCAGCCTCAGATGATGAGGTAACTCTGTTTATATTCTTAGTAATATTCTCCTGAGATAATTTGGGGCCACAATACTCGAGGACAAATGTCCCAGCGATAGTATGTCCAACTGACCCCTTACGTGCTCTAACAATGTTAGTAAGGTTTGCCCTGTTTGGCGCACCTTGCTTGTAATCATTAATAACTGAAGAACCTGTTGTACAACGCCCCCCAGCGCTCGCATGTCATCTGCTAGCTCCGTTGTCACATTCTTCACCTCTTCCCGCAGCGAGTTCATATTACGTATCAACCCATTTATGCTTCCCCGGTTTTTGGCCAATTCCAACCGGGTTACATTTAGTATGGGGGCGCTTTCCCTAGCTACCTGGGCTAACTGTCTTTGTCCCCTTTTGACCTCCGTAAGTTTCCGTTTGATTAACTTCATGTCCTCCATAGTCACAGTCCTGAATAGTACACTTAGCGCCTTGCCAACGATGCGAATCGCCGTCCTCTTTCTCCGGGCTTTTAATAGTTTGATGCTCCCTAGATACCCACTCATTTCCTTCGATTGTGAACCTATCATCGAAATTTCTCGATCGAATGAATCCAACAACTTCTGGTATTTTCAAACAGTCTCATGTTGTCTAGATAACTGCCCTTTAATGTTACGCAATTCCAGTACTTCGTTCTTAAAATCATCCAGCAACAATCCATACGGTTTTAAATCAATCACCAACGTAATCATCCATCTTGATCGGGTTATGGTCACTTCGCTGGTCTAGTCGTCGGCTTCTGATAGCACCGTACGAACGTGGGCTATTATATCGGGGCCCACCTGCCGTCTCATTGCTTCTCTTGTTAGGGCCATATCTGTTGACAGTGCCAACACCGCCTTTATGGCTACAGTTCCAGCATACCAGCCCGCGTCTACCATGGGTTGGCTTAGACCACCCCTTTCCGAGCCTCCATTCTTTTCGGGTGGGGTCTGGCTCTACTTCCTAGTTTTCGGGAGCGTCTGTAACGTTGTCTTGGCGCACCACCTGTGCTTGCCACTGCCTTTTCCTCCCCTCTGATAGTCTATTCTTTGACCTTGCCTGATCTCGGGTGTCCTTCGCCCTTACCCTCTCCCAATACCTAACTACTCCTAACGCCATCCCTACCGCCTGAGTAAGATTATCTGGGGAACCCCGGAGTACGTCCCTTCTTCTGTCCCCATCCCCATGGGAATCAATGAACAGGTCTACTAATTGGGTCTGTTTAATTATTTCATCGGGATAAGCGATCCTTGCTAATTCCGCCATACGATCACCCAACTCCGATGTCGATTCCCCCTCCTTCTGTTTAATCTTCATGAGGTTTCTCATCACCTCTATGGCAGTACGCTCCGTAGCATAGTGCCTTTTTAATGCCTCTTTCAGCCGCACCCAACTTATCCCCAGGTCCCCCTCATATATTTTCCCGGTGAATTTTGACACAGTCCCCACCGCTCCGTCATATGCTAAGAGTACCGTTTCTACGTCCCTCAGCCCATAAATAATCCTTTTCTTGTCAATGGCTCCCAAGCCATTTCTGCAATTCCAAGGGATTCCCCCCATAATTAGGGATCCTCACTTTCCCCAATACTTCCCGGAGTTGTTGAGTGCTCGGTGAGTACTCCTCACCTAATTCTTCCACCTCAGTTGTCATGGATCCCTCACTTCTTTGGGACATAATTTCTTCTTCTTCTTCTCTCTCTCTCTCTCTCTCTCTCTCTCTCTCTATATATATATATATATATATATATATATACATATATATATATATATATATATATGTATGTATGTATATATATATATATATATATATATATATTCCGTGCTAAACACCCATTAAAAAAACAAAACACAAGGAGACTCGTAGTTTCTCGACGTAATCGGGAACAAAACGACCAAACACCAGCGAGAATTCAAGCAATGTAAGGAAGCCAATAAAATAGGGGGTGCTCTTAACTTCCGGTTCTCTTGTTCCGGCTGGCGCAATGTCCTTGGTGATTTCTTGAATGTTGGGCCGGGAACCGTGATTGTTATCAAAACTAAAGTACGCGGTTTTCTTGCCACAACAACACAGAAGTAATTATCAAAGTTTTGTTGTTGTTTGTTTCCTGGGGACCGGGATTTTTTCGTAATCGTTGCTGCAACCGCAAGAGTCTACCCCGGTGTCACTTAGGGTTTTTTTCTCATTTCTTGGAACGTTAAAGAAGTTTGTTCTTTGAGTTGAACGTGATGATTATGTTTTCTGCCTGGGATATATATTTAGACTAGAACAGTTCGTTCACTCTTAAAAACCGTGGACCTTAATTTTTGGTCCGTCTTGAATTTTTTTTTCTTTGGTGGATTTTTTGGTTGTGTCCGTGGATATTTTTTTCCGCAGCGTCGATCGTTGGTCTAAGGCACGAGTTATGACGTTTTCACCACAGGGTCTATCTTAGGTCACGGGTCTCAGGTATGACGTCACAGGACGAGGGAGAGGAAACAAAGGGGAAAAAACAGACGACTTGTTATAAATAATAAGTCTAAGTATATTACAAAAAAAGATACAATAAAACACCAATTCCTTGTTACATCATCATTTGAGTGCGAACACTGTAAGGTCCGTGTTTGTGATCGTGGTGGTAGTGGTGGTGGTGGTAGAAGATTCGGGGGTGGGGGTAGATGCGGCTCAGCAGCTGTAGGGCGGCTTACTCGATCAGCACGTTTATCTCTCTCTCTCTCTCTACGCATTGAGTTAGGTATTAATCTTCCATTCATACGTAACAAGTTTTTCACCCGGCCAATTATCGGGTTGCTCGCCCGACATTCAATACCATATTCATACTTATCAAATGTCGACCCGTTCAACTTTTCTATTGTTTCCTCCGATCTATTTTAGCGATGGTTTTTGTTTACAAAACTTTGACTTTTTTCTCTGTCTAACTCTCATATATTTTACCAATTAGTGTCAGTAATTCTAAAACCCACGAGCCAGGTTCGATTTCTCGTTCTGCACTTTCCAATCATTTACCTCAGACGCTTTACTGTGTTACATATCATTCTACCCTGTAGTTATGAATTAAAAGACCAATGAATGTCAAATCGAAGAGGGGGGACTAATAACTGTAGAAGTTAGAAAGCACACAAAAGACTTGGAAAAATACATGAGACACAGAAAAATTTATCACTACACTAAAAGAAACGGTTCAGAAAATCAATGCATAAAATGATGAAACCAGAAGGAAAAAAGATAATAAAAGGAAAGTAGGAAGAGAAAGCATGGATGATGTAAAATCTTGCTTTAAATAGTTTTTGCATACATTATTGTGTTCCTCTTCTTGTTTCATTTGAAGATTTCAGAAGATCAACATTTATGATGATGATATCATTTTCTGTTATGCTGTTGTTTCTTGCTCATATCCCTCACATCAGTTGAAATATTCAGCTGCTCTAAAAGTTTACTTGAGTTTAGTTATGGATCGGTGTACGAAATTATCTGTCTTGTTTAATCCTGTTAAGACTTAGTTTGTGTCTTTCAATCGTAGGTGTGTTTCTTTTTTTTCTGAGATTCTCATGGATGACACTGCTCTAGAGAGGAAATCGACTCTTTAACTTAATGATTTTTCTTTCTCGTCAAATCTTTCTTGTGGTTCATGTGTTAGATCCATTGCTTTTTCTGCTTCTTGTAAAGTCAGTTCTCTCGAATGCTCTAAACACTTTCTCACGCCTGAGGACAACTCTACTATCAGGCCATATATGGTGTACTTTAATAGTTGGGTTGATTAATTTGTATCATTTAAGGATTCTTGATAAAATGCAGAAACGTATATACAACATTTCTCTCTCACAGACGTGATGTTGCTAGTCTCAGCCTTTTCCATAATATTATTATAGCATGTATTTTTCATAATTGTCTAATTTATTCCCCGCTATTTTTGTCACAACTCGTTTGATGACTCGTTAGGTTAGTTATCTTCATCAGTTTGTTGTTTTGATACCTCATTATAATACAGTTTCTTATTCCAGTAGCTTCTTTCCAAGAACTTCAAGGTTTGGGAAATGTTTTTCTTGTTGATTGTTTTTTTCTATCTATATGCTTGGTCTTACCAAAACTAAAACCAATAAGCATTTTCTGTCTTTGCGATGATTTTGTTTGTGTTAATTCTTTACATCAAGTTACTTCACGCCTTGTCTTTTTTAAAATACTTGTATTTGCAGGTTTATAAGAGAGACGCTACGCACGAATCGGCAAACCTCCTCTGGGCTATATTTTATGATCCCACATTTTTGTCTGTATTCTAACGAGTCACTGCTTATTTCACTAGTTCACTAGATGATAAAGTCTAATGAGTTTGTTAGAAAGACAGTGAAGCAACCACGATTCAAATCAAAAATTAATATTAATCATATTAATATTATTTCAAGTCAAATATTGATAAATTTATTTCAAGTCCAATATTAATAAATTTATTTCAAATCCAATATTAATAATATTATTTCAAGTCCAATATTAATAATATTATTTCAAGTCCAATATTAATAAATTTATTCAAGTCCTATATTAATAAATTTATTTCAAATCCAATATAAATAAATTTATTTAAAATCCAATATTAATAAATTTATTTCAAATCCAATATTGATAAATTTATTTCAAATCCAATATTAATAATATTATTTCAAGTCCAATATTATTAATATTATTTCAAGTCCAATAGTAATAAACTTATTTCAAATCCAATATTAATAAATTTATTTCAAGTCCAATATTAATAATATTATTTCAAGTCCAATATTAATAAATTTATTTCAAATCCAATATTAATAATATTATTTCAAGTCCAATATTAATAAATTTATTTCAAGTCCAATATTAATAAATTTATTTCAAATCCAATATTAATAAATTTATTTCAAGTCCAATATTAATAAATTTATTTTAAATCCAATATTAATAAATTTATTTCAAGTTCAATATTAATATTATTTCAAGTCCAATATTAATAATATTATTTCAAATCCAATATTAATATTATTTCAAGTTCAATATTAATAAATTTATTTCAAATCCAATATAAATAAATTTATTTCAAGACCAATATTAATAATATTATTTCAAGTTCAATATTTATAAATTTATTTAATATCCAATATTAATAAATTTATTTCAAATCCAATATTAATAAAATTATTTCAAGTCCAATATTAATAATATTATTTCAAGTCCAATATTAATAATATTATTTCAAGTCCAATATTAATAAAATTATTTCAAGGCCTATATTAATATTTTTTCAAGTCAAATATTAATAATATTATTTCAAGTCCAATATTATTAATATTATTTCAAGTCCAATTTTAATATTATTTCAAGTCCTATATTAATATTATTTCAAGTCCAATATTAATAAGTTTATTCCAAGTCCAATATCAATAATATTATTTCAAGTCCAATATTATTAATCTTATTTCAAGTCCAATATTAATATTATTTCAAGTCCTATATTTATATTATTCCAAGTCCAATATTATTAATATTATTTCAAGTCCAATATTAATATTATTTCAAGTCCAATATTATTAATATTATTTCAAGTCCAATATTATTAATATTATTTCAAGTCCAATATTAATATTATTTCAAGTCCTATATTAATATTATTTCAAGTCCAATATTAATATTATTTCAAGTCCTATATTAATATTATTTCAAGTCCAATATTATTAATATTATTTCAAGTCCAATATTAATAAGTTTATTCCAAGTCCAATATTTATAATATTATTTCAAGTCCAATATTAATAAAATTATTTCAAGTCCAATATTAATAATATTATTTCAAGTCCAATATTAATAATATTTTTTCAAGTCCAATATTAATAAAATTATTTCAAGTCCTATATTAATATTTTTTCAAGTCAAATATTAATAATATTATTTCAAGTCCAATATTAATAATATTATTTCAAGCCCAATATTAATATTATTTCAAGTCCAATATTATTAATATTATTTCAAGTCCAATATTAATAAATTTATTTCAAATCCAATATTATTTCAAGTTCTATATTAATAAATCTATTTCAAGTTCAATATTAATAATATTATTTCAAGTCCTATATTAATAAATTTATTTTAAGTCCAATATTATTAATATTATGTCAAGTCCAATATTAATAATATTATTTCAAATCCAATATTATTTCAAGTTCTATATTAATAAATCTATGTCAAGTCCAATATTAATAAAATTATTTCAAGTCCAATATTAATAATATTATTTCAAGTCCAATATTAATAAAATTATTTCAAGTCCAATATTATTAATATTATTTCAAGTCCAATATTAATAAATCTATTTCAAATCCAATATTAATAAAATTATTTCAAGCTCAATACCAATAAAAATTAATATTGGATTTGAAAGTAGCCATGTTGTAGTCAACTGGGTAGCAGCCTCATGGTATTGTATTTCGCAGACGATCAGTTTTTTTAATATTTAATTTTTTAAATTCCGTGTAGTTTTATGTATACACAATTATAAAAGGAACCTATTTACTATTGCATCTCGACAGATTTTTAGTGGAGTTAATAGCAGGCTGTCTCGCTCCGCCACCCTATAAAACTCTTTACTTCTCACATTCCATGATCGATGTTTCTGACAAAGGGATAAAATTTTCTGTTTACTAAGTCGGTTGTTATTTTGAGTGTGTTGTATGTGGAGATTTTTGTCTCATATCATTTATCATTTAACTGTCAACTCGTCCAACTCTATCATCCTTATCCTCGAGTTTTTTTTTTGCCTTGATAATTGCTAATGCATTATTAGATATTTTAAACTGTTGAAAATTAAATCCACGAGAACAAAGTTTAAGAAATCCGAAACAATTCAAAATCAATGCGATTTTTAATGAAAACTATAAAAACGGTTGACATTTTTTTATAGTTAACATCCGGTTTAAGAACTATGCTAAATCATTAATAGTTACATATTAACTGCTAAAGGAGAGGAAAAAAAGAAACAAACGAAAGAACGAAATAAAAAAGGAATAGCATTGTGAGCGCAAAAGAATAAGAAAAACAGGAAGAAAGAAAGACAATAAAAAAATGAAAGGAATACAAGAATAAAAAGGGGATGATGAAGAAAAGAAAAGGTTCAAAGAAAAGAACGAAAATAAGATAGAGTAGATAAAGAAATTACGAAAAAGGAAATAAATGAAGTTAAGAATGAATAAAGAGAGGAAGAAATATAAAGAAAAGAATATAAAATAGATGGAAGAAAATAAAATAGAAGCGACGAGTATGGGAAGGAATTAAAGAAAATGGAGAATAAGGAAAATAAACGAAGGAATGGTGGAAAAGAGAAACAAGGGCGGAAAGAAAGAAAGAGAAATGAAATAGATGGAGGAATAAAGAAGAAAAAAGAAAAATAAATGAAAGAAAGGTAAAAGAAAAGAACGAATGAGGAAATCAGGGAAAGTAAAGAACAAAAAAAAAGGTAGGGCGAGAAAATGAATGAAAACAAATTAACGTATCACAGTCAGTCATCGTGGGGAGGCTGATAGACAGAAAATACTGCATGAGTCGATAAAAGTATTCAATTCCCCGGGCTCCAAACATTAGCGTGGTGGCAGGGGATGCAGCCCCCCCCCAGCCAAGATTTCAGGGGGGGGCGACAAAATGGGGTTTTAGGGGGCGCACTCTTTGTAGGAGACCCAAGAAAATTTAAAATAAAGACCTTAATAAACACAACTTTGTTCCATTTCTGAGGCTGTTTGGAGGGCAAATTTAGCATTTCTATGCATTTGGAGTGTATGTGTATCATCATTTGGAGTGTATGTGTATCAATCTTTCCCTCAATACTGGAGTTTTTCCTGATATGCTTAAGCTGGCCAAAGTCATCCCCATATACAAGAAGGGCTCAAAACTAGAGGTAGGTAACTACAGGCCTATTTCTCTATTATCAAATATTAATAAACTTCTTGAAAAAGTTGTACACGAACGAGTCTACAAGTTTTTAGAGAAACACAAGTGCCTCTATAAATACCAATTTGGCTTCAGAAGGAAACATTCTGCTGAACATGCTCTTTTAGAAATAACTGAACGAATCTTTAATGCATTAGACAAAAAGGAGGTGGCCTGTGGTAGTTTTGTAGACTTTGAAAAGGCATTTGATGCAGTCAACCACAAAATTCTTCTTGCGAAATTAGAATACTACGGCATAAGAGGAACTTCTAATAAATGGTTTCAATCTTATCTTGCATGAAGAAAGCAGACTGTCTCTGTTCTGCCTCCCGGCCGGACTCTTTTTTATGAAGGGACATTTATTTTTACTAACACCGGTTCTTTACTAACACTGGTTCCTCGGGCCGTTGTTTTATTTACTTTTCACGTTCCTATGCGAGTTATATTAAAGCATTTTAAGTTTCTTTTTTTTACCCAGTTGCTTGGCCTTCGGGACAAGATCAAAGTGTAGTATCTGTTCTTCAGATACTGCACTTCAATTTCTTGTTCTCTGTCAGTGGAGGATAAATCCTTCACGACTGAGACAATTTTTATTTTTGTTCCTTTTCTCCACGTTAAAAAAACGACCCTGGTGTCTAACTCTGTCCCGTGGGGAGGCATTGTAAATAGGTACACGGTGCAGCGCAAGTCATTAGAAAATGTTCTTGATTTTTAAAATAAGGGTGTAGCCTTAGCAGTATCAGAAATTTCGTGAAAATAGTGAATAATTCCACCCCATCTTTCCAAGCTTATAACTCCTCGAAAAATGTAATTCAAGCCCTAATTTTTTTTCAATTAAAGGAGCAAGGACCAAGGTTTCATTAAAAAAAAACAAAAAAAACAATGTGTTTTTTTTTTCAAAAAAAAAGGTTTTAAACTTCGGACTTTACAGGTAAATTTCTAAAAAACGGGGTTTTTTTTGTTTTAAATTTGAATATATTATTTATTGACCTTTTCTCTTCAATTTGTGATATATAAAACTATTCAACATAAATTAATTATTTACTTTTTAATAGACATTTCAAAATGAGAGGCGTGAATTATTCGACCCCCTGTCTTTCCAAGCTTATAACTCCTCGAAAAATGTAATTCAAGCCCTAATTTTTTTTCAATTAAAGGAGCAAGGACCAAGGTTTCATTAAAAAAAAAAAAAAAAAAAAAAACAATGTGTTTTTTTTAAAAAAAAAAAGGTTTTAAACTTCGGACTTTACAGGTAAATTTCTAAAAAACGGGGTTTTTTTTTGTTTTAAATTTGAATATATTATTTATTGACCTTTTCTCTTCAATTTGTGATATATAAAACTATTCAACATAAATTAATTATTTACTTTTTAAGAGAAACTTAGAAATGGGGGGGGGCGTGAACTTAAAAAAAACGTTTGTCTAAAATATTATATTCGGTTTATTGGAAAGAACATAACATTTCACATTGACCCTGAAAATATCGTAAAAATAGAATAAATAGAAAAATTTTGATAGATTTTTAAAGTTTAAAAATTGAAAAATATTGAGTTCGGAAAATTCATTACTGTTTAAAAAAAAAATATTTCTATTACTTTTAAAACAACTTTAATAGTTTATTTTGGAAGTATAATCCATAAAGAAAATAAATAACCCACTTTTTACAGAGAAATTACGAGATTTTTATATTTTATTCGCAGTTTCGTGTTAGGGGTGTCAAAAATTCCTACAAAAATTCTGATAACACCCTTATTTTAAAAATAATATTAATTGGGAAAAAATGTTAGAAACCGTTAAAATTAAAAAAGAAGAATATTAAATTAAAAAATATCTTAATACCCATCATGCACTTGTCTACGAGATCTCGTTTCGTCACGTGATGTGAAATTCTCATTTTTTCATTGAGACTGATTTCCGGTCTTACTACCGCGAACTTCGAATCAGCAGGACGTGTCGTTCGGTCTCTCTTAGCAAGCGACAAGTTAATTCTTTTAAAAATACGTTTTGATATTTCTGTTTAGCTATTCTCACTAATGCAAAGTTTCAGTTGATTGATGCATATCCCACACTTGTTCGCGTGTATGCCATCGCAGTGGCGATACCCATCACTTCCTGTTCTGCGGAGCGGTCTTTCTCAACCCTCAACCGGGTTAAAAGAAGATTACGCTCCACAATGGGCCAAGAGAGATTGGAGGGCTTACTGCGTATGTCAATCGAACGAAAGATTTTGAGGGGTCTAGATAGGGACAGACTGATTGACCTACCCGGGAAATCGTCGAAGGAGCTAAGCATGGCCATTTTGCCCTGAACATTTACTTCCACGTTTCTTCCATGTTTATCCATTTGTGCCTCAAAAGGTCCCTAGATGATGTTTTTGTTCCATAACTTTTTGATCCTCCAATAAATGCGTTAATCTGTCTTTCGCTATGTTGTGTTCTTTTCCGATGTCTATGTTGTGTTGTTTTCATGATTCGTTTTGCTGTGTAATTAGTTTCATTATGTACGTGATTTGTATCATCCTGTATTGCAACATTAATAATTAATTTTGCCAAGCTGTTGATATTGGATTGCATGTTTAGTGTAATACAACAGTGAGTGACTCGCTCTCCGATCCAAACCTCTCCTCTAGTTGACCTTTCTTCTCGACATGTCCTAAAACAAGTTTAATGATCAAATACTAGAATTTAGCACTGTTTATTGGAGCAGATTAAGGGAAAAAACAAGTCTGGAAGGCCATTTTCCTGCCATCTGGGATTTTGAAAACCAAAATTTTCTCCACAGCGCCCAACCATCGTGGTCACCGCACCGCTGACAGAGGAGGGGGAGAAGAAGTTAATACCATCGGGTAGGCACGGCTCCAAGGGGGCATTGCCCCCCCCCCTCACACACACAAAAGATGATTTTTGTTCCATAATGCCCCAGGGGGGGAGCATACCATCGGTGCCAGACAGGTGAGAATGGTTAACAGTTTCACATGAATATTTTATTGACCTTTATAATTATTAAATAAAGGCTGACTTAATGGACATATATGATAATAATTGAATGCACTTAATGGACACATATGATAATAATTGAATGAATATGAATGAATATGAATGACACATGATAATATGAATATGAATGACACATATGATAATAATTGAATGAATATGAATGAATATGAATGACACATGATAATATGAATATGAATGACACATATGATAATAATTGAATGAATATGAATGAATATGAATGACACATGATAATATGAATATGAATGACACATATGATAATAATTGAATTGCACTTAATGGACACATATGATAATAATTGAATGAATATGAATGAATAAATGAATATGATGATTTTATTCTGGTTGGTCCCGAAAAACTGCAGTAACGTCAACAAAATCATAAAGTTTGTGCCGAAGAAAAGTTAGCTGTTATATTTGATCAAAATATTAGTTGCATGTTGATACAGGTACCCAATATACTGATTAAATTTGATTTTTCGAACACCAAACCTGCAGTTAGTATCAATTGTACTAAGTGTATTTTCAAATTGCAAGAAAGGACCACCCAGAATGCCACAGTTAGTACCATTTGTACTAAGTGTATTTTCCAAACTTGGGGAGGGGACCACCACAGTACTAACCGGCATACTGTCTGACAATGATGGTATGACCCCCCCCTTGAATGCCTCCCAAAAAATCGAGAGAAAGGAAATTCTTTAACATAAAGTAATGCATTTTAGTGCTTAAAATTCATCAACGGGAGCATCTGGAGGCCTTAAAATGGCAAAATTTTCCGGGACTCCGCCTCGTACCCTGCTGGGGGGCTTACAGCGTCCCCCAGACCCCCAGCTGCATTTTTTCGCGACTTTGTCGCTCATATCCGGCTTCGCTCAGCCGTTGGGGGGGGCACCAAATCAGTGATTGGCCCCTGCAGACATTGACCTCCCAACACGCGTTTGGCTCCAAATAGTTTTCCATTTTATCTCCCCACAGGACAGAGTGAGACACCAGGGTCGTTTTTTAACGTGGGGAAAGAAACAAAAATAAAACTTGTCTCAGTTGTGAAGGATTTCTTCTCCACTGACAGAGCACAAGAAATTGAAGTGTAGCATCTGAAGAACAGAACCGTTTAAAAACTCAATAGGGAAAGGAAGGGTTACAATGATAACGGGTAAAAATGTTGATGCCTAAACCGCACTGATACAAAAATAAATAACCTAAATTGAATTTAAACGTTAAATTCCATGAACGTTTTAAGGCAATATTAACTCTGCATAAAAACAGTACAGGGTGAATATCACGGGCTTCTAAACGACTTGGTGATTTGAACTCCTTTTGATTTGTACTTCCACAAGGTTTTAACCTCCCAGCTTTTGAATCCACGTTCAATTCAGAAACCTATACGGAATTTTGTTAGTTATACGTTTTATCTAATTCAAGAGGTAGGTTATTCTTGTTCTGACAGTCGTAATCGGGTAAACATGATTATTTTTACTGATATTTTTTATTTCTAATAGCATGTAGTCACAAGTCCAATTTGAACAAATTCTAGTTTAGGCGTCCCCATACACAATCAAATTCCACCCAATTTCCACCACTACTGATTACTATGCGGGTGTCTTACTAATCACCTTGCTATCATTAACCTTCATCCTCTAGATTCATTCAGACTTTGGTAAGTGGTGGTTCACCTGTAAAAAAATAACCAAGAATAGTCTCTTAGAAATGATTGCAAACATTACACCAGTGACACACGTGAATAATCACATTAGGTTGATAAGAAGGTTCTTGCGGAATTTTTAATTTGGGCTTCAAATGGTGTATTTACAAATAAATTTTTGTTATAATACCTTTACTTTATATTCCATTCGAAAAAAGCGTTTTTCGCTCTATCTAATCGTTTAAATTACAATCGTTCTAATACAATTATGTCTTCTTTTCGGAATGTGGAATACAAGATGGAAAATCCAAATTCGCACATTTTTTTTATTTCAGTTCGAACTAGGTCAAAAAGCTGCTACTGGTATCAAGGAAGCGTTTGGCCCAGGAACGCACATCACATGATTTAAGAAATTTAGTGGCGGAACCGAGAGTCTTGAAGATGATAAGCATTGTAGTCGATTATCACATGTTGACAATCAATTAAGGACCATAGTCGAAGACAATCCACGCACAACTTGCTTCTGAATTAGACATAACGTATACAACGATTTCCAACTACTTGAGAGGGAGATTAGAAAAACAAAAAAATGCCTCACGAATTGAATGACAAGCAAAAGTAACGCCGTTATGAAGTGTAATCTTCCATTCTTTTACGTATCAATAACAACCTGTTTTTGACAGGGTTGTGACTTACGATGAAAAGTGGGTTCTTTACGAGAACCGGCGACGTTCATCGCAGTGGTTAGACGCCGACGAAGCTCCACGACACTTCACGAAGTCAGAGTTGCACCAAAACAAGGTCATGTTGATTTTTGGATAGTCTGCGACCGGTCTCATCAAATACAGCTTTTTGAATGTAGACGAAACAATTACGACGGAGAAGTACTGTCAACAAACGGATTAAATGCGTCAGAAACTTCGACAACAGCACCCAGCATTAGTCAACAGAAAAGGCCCAATTCTCCTCCACGATAATGCCCGACCGTATGTTTCTAAACCGACCCTTCAGAAGTAGATCGAATTTGGTTAAAAAATTCTGCCTCATTCTCCGTACTCTCCAGACCTCTCAATTACCGACTACCACTTTTTCAAGCATCTCGAAAACTTTCTGCACGAGAAATGCTTCAAAAACCTAAGCGATATCAAAAATGCCTTTAGAACGAAAGATTTTTTATGTTACTGGCATATGTTTTGCGTTTGCAAAAGTGCATTGATTCTGATGGTGTCTATTTCAATCAATAAATTTTTGTTTGCGGCAAAATATGTTCATCTAATTTTAAAAGATAAACATTGCAATCTGATTGTATAATGTGTAAACCGAACTTTCTTGTCAATCTGATAGTATGTATTGTGTAAACCGTACTTTCTTGTCAATCTGATAGTATATATTGTGTAAACCGAACTTTCTTTTGAATCTGATAGTATATATTGTGTAAGCCGAACTTTCTTGTAAATCTGATAGTATGTATTGTGTAAACCGAACTTTATTGTCAATCTGATAGTATATATTGTGTAAACCGTACTTTCTTGTCAATCTGATAGTATGTATTGTGTAAACCGTACTTTCTTGTCAATCTGATAGTATGTATTGTGTAAACCGAACTTTCTTGTCAATCTGATAGTATGTATTGTGTAAACCGTACTTTCTTGTCAATCTGATAGTATATATTGTGTAAACCGAACTTTCTTGTAAATCTGATAGTACGTATTGTGTAAACCGAACTTTATTGTCAATCTGATAGTATATATTGTGTAAACCGTACTTTCTTGTCAATCTGATAGTATGTATTGTGTAAACCGAACTTTCTTGTCAATCTGATAGTATGTATTGTGTAAACCGAACTTTCTTGTCAATCTGATAGTATATATTGTGTAAACCGTACTTTCTTGTCAATCTGATAGCATATATTGTGTAAACCGTACTTTCTTGTCAATCTGATAGTATATATTGTGTAAACCGAACTTTCTTGTCAATCTGATAGTATGTATTGTGTAAACCGTACTTTCTTGTCAATCTGATAGTATATATTGTGTAAACCGAACTTTCTTTTCAATCTGATAGTATATATTGTGTAAACCGAACTTTCTTGTCAATCTGATAGTATGCATTGTGTAAACCGTACTTTCTTGTCAATCAGATAGTATGTATTGTGTAAACCGTACTTTCTTGTCAATCTGATAGTATGTATTGTGTAAACCGAACTTTCTTGTAAATCTGATAGTATGTATTGTGTAAACCGAACTTTCTTGTCAATCTGATAGTATGTATTGTGTAAACCGTACTTTCTTGTCAATCTGATAGTATATATTGTGTAAACCGTACTTTCTTGTCAATCTGATAGTATATATTGTGTAAACCGAACTTTCTTTTCAATCTGATAGTATATATTGTGTAAACCGAACTTTCTTGTCAATCTGATAGTATGTATTGTGTAAACCGTACTTTCTTGTCAATCTGATAGTATGTATTGTGTAAACCGTACTTTCTTGTCAATCTGATAGTATATATTGTGTAAACCGAACTTTCTTTTCAATCTGATAGTATGTATTGTGTAAACCGTACTTTCTTGTCAATCTGATAGTATATATTGTGTAAACCGTACTTTCTTGTCAATCTGATAGTATATATTGTGTAAACCGAACTTTCTTTTCAATCTGATAGTATATATTGAGTAAACCGAACTTTCTTGTCAATCTGATAGTATGTATTGTGTAAACCGTACTTTCTTGTCAATCTGATAGTATATATTGTGTAAACCGTACTTTCTTGTCAATCTGATAGTATGTATTGTGTAAGCCGAACTTTCTTTTCAATCTAATAGCATGTATTGTGTAAGCCGAACTTTCTTTTCAATCTGATAGTATACATTGTGTAAGCCGAACTTTCTAGTAAATCTGATAGTATGTATTGTGTAAACCGAACTTTCTTTTCAATCTGATAGTATGTATTGTGTAAGCTGAACTTTCTTTTGAATCTGATCTTTTTTAGGAATTTAACGTTATTGTGTAAGCCGAACGTTCTTGTCAATCTGATAGTATGTATTGTGTAAGCCGAACTTTCTTGTCAATCTGATAGTATGTATTGTGTAACCCGAACTTTCTTGTCAATCTGATAGTATATATTGTGTAAACCGAACTTTCTTGTCAATCTGATAGTATTTATTGTGTCAACCGACTTTCTTGTCAATCTGATTGTATGTATTGTGTAAGCCGAACTTTATTTTAAATCTGATAGTATTTATTGTGTAAACCGAACTTTTTTCTCAATCTGATAGTATGTATTGTGTAAGCCGAATTTTCTTTTCAATCTGATAGTATGTATTGTGTAAGCTGAACTTTCTTTTGAATCTGATCTTTTTTAGGAATTTAACGTTATTGTGTAAGCCGAACTTTCTTGTCAATCTGATAGTATGTATTGTGTAAGCCGAACTTTCTTGTCAATCTGATAGTATGTATTGTGTAAGCCGAACTTTCTTGTCAATCTTATAGTATATAGTGTGTAAACCGAACTTTCTTGTCAATCTGATAGTATGTATTGTGTAAACCGAACTTTCTTTTCAATCTGATAGTGTATATTGTGTAAACCGAACTTTCTTTTCAATCTGATAGTATGTATTGTGTAAACCGAACTTTCTTTTCAATCTGATAGTATGTATTGTGTAAACCGAACTTTCTTTTCAATCTGATATTATCTATTGTGTAAACCGAACTTTCTTTTCAATCTGATAGTATGTATTGTGTAAGTTGCACTTTCTTGTCAATCTGACAATATGTATTGTGTAAACCGAACTTTGTTTACAATCTGATAGTATGTATTGTGTAAACCGAACTTTCTTGTCAATCTGATAGTATGTATTGTGTAAACCGAACTTTCTTGTCAATCTGATAGTATGTATTGTGTAAACCGTACTTTCTTGTCAATCTGATAGTATATATTGTGTAAACTGTACTTTCTTGTCAATCTGATAGTATATATTGTGTAAACCGAACTTTCTTTTCAATCTGATAGTATATATTGTGTCAACCGAACTTTCTTGTCAATCTGATAGTATGTATTGTGTAAACCGAACTTTCTTGTCAATCTGATAGTATATATTGTGTAAACCGTACTTTCTTGTCAATCTGAGAGTATATATTGTGTAAACCGAACTTTCTTTTCAATCTGATAGTATGTATTGTGTAAACCGAACTTTCTTGTCAATCTGATAGTATGTATTGTGTAAACCGTACTTTCTTGTCAATCTGATAGTATATATTGTGTAAACCGTACTTTCTTGTCAATCTGATAGTATATATTGTGTAAACCGAATTTTCTTTTCAATCTGATAGTATGTATTGTGTAAACCGTACTTTCTTGTCAATCTGATAGTATGTATTGTGTAAACCGTACTTTCTTGTCAATCTGATAGTATATATTGTGTAAACCGTACTTTCTTGTCAATCTGATAGTATATATTGTGTAAACCGAACTTTCTTTTCAATCTGATAGTATGTATTGTGTAAACCGAACTTTCTTGTCAATCTGATAGTATATATTGTGTAAACCGTACTTTCTTGTCAATCTGATAGTATATATTGTGTAAACCGAACTTTCTTTTCAATCTGATAGTATGTATTGTGTAAACCGAACTTTCTTGTCAATCTGATAGTATGTATTGTGTAAACCGTACTTTCTTGTCAATCTGATAGTATATATTGTGTAAACCGAACTTTCTTTTCAATCTGATAGTATGTATTGTGTAAGCCGAACTTTCTTGTCAATCTGATAGTATGTATTGTGTAAACCGTACTTTCTTGTCAATCTGATAGTATATATTGTGTAAACCGAACTTTCTTTTCAATCTGATAGTATATATTGTGTAAACCGAACTTTCTTGTCAATCTGATAGTATGTATTGTGTAAACCGTACTTTCTTGTCAATCTGATAGTATGTATTGTGTAAACCGAACTTTCTTGTCAATCTGATAGTATGTATTGTGTAAACCGTACTTTCTTGTCAATCTGATAGTATATATTGTGTAAACCGCACTTTCCTTTCAATCTGATAGTATATATTGTGTAAACCGAACTTTCTTGTAAATCTGATAGTATGTATTGTGTAAACCGAACTTTATTGTCAATCTGATAGTATATATTGTGTAAACCGTACTTTCTTGTCAATCTGATAGTATGTATTGTGTAAACCGAACTTTCTCGTCAATCTGATAGTATGTATTGTGTAAACCGAACTTTCTTGTCAATCTGATAGTATATATTGTGTAAACCGAACTTTCTTGTCAATCTGATAGCATATATTGTGTAAACCGTACTTTGTTGTCAATCTGATAGTATATATTGTGTAAACCGAACTTTCTTGTCAATCTGATAGTATGTATTGTGTAAACCGTACTTTCTTGTCAATCTGATAGTATATATTGTGTAAACCGAACTTTCTTTTCAATCTGATAGTATATATTGTGTAAACCGAACTTTCTTGTCAATCTGATAGTATGTATTGTGTAAACCGTACTTTCTTGTCAATCTGATAGTATGTATTGTGTAAACCGTACTTTCTTGTCAATCTGATAGTATGTATTGTGTAAACCGTACTTTCTTGTCAATCTGATAGTATGTATTGTGTAAACCGAACTTTCTTGTCAATCTGATAGTATGTATTGTGTAAACCGTACTTTCTTGTCAATCTGATAGTATATATTGTGTAAACCGTACTTTCTTGTCAATCTGAGAGTATATATTGTGTAAACCGAACTTTCTTGTCAATCTGATAGTATGTATTGTGTAAACCGTACTTTCTTGTCAATCTGATAGTATATATTGTGTAAACCGAACTTTCTTGTAAATCTGATAGTACGTATTGTGTAAACCGAACTTTATTGTCAATCTGATAGTATATATTGTGTAAACCGTACTTTCTTGTCAATCTGATAGTATGTATTGTGTAAACCGAACTTTCTTGTCAATCTGATAGTATGTATTGTGTAAACCGAACTTTCTTGTCAATCTGATAGTATATATTGTGTAAACCGTACTTTCTTGTCAATCTGATAGCATATATTGTGTAAACCGTACTTTCTTGTCAATCTGATAGTATATATTGTGTAAACCGAACTTTCTTGTCAATCTGATAGTATGTATTGTGTAAACCGTACTTTCTTGTCAATCTGATAGTATATATTGTGTAAACCGAACTTTCTTTTCAATCTGATAGTATATATTGTGTAAACCGAACTTTCTTGTCAATCTGATAGTATGCATTGTGTAAACCGTACTTTCTTGTCAATCAGATAGTATGTATTGTGTAAACCGTACTTTCTTGTCAATCTGATAGTATGTATTGTGTAAACCGAACTTTCTTGTAAATCTGATAGTATGTATTGTGTAAACCGAACTTTCTTGTCAATCTGATAGTATGTATTGTGTAAACCGTACTTTCTTGTCAATCTGATAGTATATATTGTGTAAACCGTACTTTCTTGTCAATCTGATAGTATATATTGTGTAAACCGAACTTTCTTTTCAATCTGATAGTATATATTGTGTAAACCGAACTTTCTTGTCAATCTGATAGTATGTATTGTGTAAACCGTACTTTCTTGTCAATCTGATAGTATGTATTGTGTAAACCGTACTTTCTTGTCAATCTGATAGTATATATTGTGTAAACCGAACTTTCTTTTCAATCTGATAGTATGTATTGTGTAAACCGTACTTTCTTGTCAATCTGATAGTATATATTGTGTAAACCGTACTTTCTTGTCAATCTGATAGTATATATTGTGTAAACCGAACTTTCTTTTCAATCTGATAGTATATATTGAGTAAACCGAACTTTCTTGTCAATCTGATAGTATGTATTGTGTAAACCGTACTTTCTTGTCAATCTGATAGTATATATTGTGTAAACCGTACTTTCTTGTCAATCTGATAGTATGTATTGTGTAAGCCGAACTTTCTTTTCAATCTAATAGCATGTATTGTGTAAGCCGAACTTTCTTTTCAATCTGATAGTATACATTGTGTAAGCCGAACTTTCTAGTAAATCTGATAGTATGTATTGTGTAAACCGAACTTTCTTTTCAATCTGATAGTATGTATTGTGTAAGCTGAACTTTCTTTTGAATCTGATCTTTTTTAGGAATTTAACGTTATTGTGTAAGCCGAACGTTCTTGTCAATCTGATAGTATGTATTGTGTAAGCCGAACTTTCTTGTCAATCTGATAGTATGTATTGTGTAACCCGAACTTTCTTGTCAATCTGATAGTATATATTGTGTAAACCGAACTTTCTTGTCAATCTGATAGTATTTATTGTGTCAACCGACTTTCTTGTCAATCTGATTGTATGTATTGTGTAAGCCGAACTTTATTTTAAATCTGATAGTATTTATTGTGTAAACCGAACTTTTTTCTCAATCTGATAGTATGTATTGTGTAAGCCGAATTTTCTTTTCAATCTGATAGTATGTATTGTGTAAGCTGAACTTTCTTTTGAATCTGATCTTTTTTAGGAATTTAACGTTATTGTGTAAGCCGAACTTTCTTGTCAATCTGATAGTATGTATTGTGTAAGCCGAACTTTCTTGTCAATCTGATAGTATGTATTGTGTAAGCCGAACTTTCTTGTCAATCTTATAGTATATAGTGTGTAAACCGAACTTTCTTGTCAATCTGATAGTATGTATTGTGTAAACCGAACTTTCTTTTCAATCTGATAGTGTATATTGTGTAAACCGAACTTTCTTTTCAATCTGATAGTATGTATTGTGTAAACCGAACTTTCTTTTCAATCTGATAGTATGTATTGTGTAAACCGAACTTTCTTTTCAATCTGATATTATCTATTGTGTAAACCGAACTTTCTTTTCAATCTGATAGTATGTATTGTGTAAGTTGCACTTTCTTGTCAATCTGACAATATGTATTGTGTAAACCGAACTTTGTTTACAATCTGATAGTATGTATTGTGTAAACCGAACTTTCTTGTCAATCTGATAGTATGTATTGTGTAAACCGAACTTTCTTGTCAATCTGATAGTATGTATTGTGTAAACCGTACTTTCTTGTCAATCTGATAGTATATATTGTGTAAACTGTACTTTCTTGTCAATCTGATAGTATATATTGTGTAAACCGAACTTTCTTTTCAATCTGATAGTATATATTGTGTCAACCGAACTTTCTTGTCAATCTGATAGTATGTATTGTGTAAACCGAACTTTCTTGTCAATCTGATAGTATATATTGTGTAAACCGTACTTTCTTGTCAATCTGAGAGTATATATTGTGTAAACCGAACTTTCTTTTCAATCTGATAGTATGTATTGTGTAAACCGAACTTTCTTGTCAATCTGATAGTATGTATTGTGTAAACCGTACTTTCTTGTCAATCTGATAGTATATATTGTGTAAACCGTACTTTCTTGTCAATCTGATAGTATATATTGTGTAAACCGAATTTTCTTTTCAATCTGATAGTATGTATTGTGTAAACCGTACTTTCTTGTCAATCTGATAGTATGTATTGTGTAAACCGTACTTTCTTGTCAATCTGATAGTATATATTGTGTAAACCGTACTTTCTTGTCAATCTGATAGTATATATTGTGTAAACCGAACTTTCTTTTCAATCTGATAGTATGTATTGTGTAAACCGAACTTTCTTGTCAATCTGATAGTATATATTGTGTAAACCGTACTTTCTTGTCAATCTGATAGTATATATTGTGTAAACCGAACTTTCTTTTCAATCTGATAGTATGTATTGTGTAAACCGAACTTTCTTGTCAATCTGATAGTATGTATTGTGTAAACCGTACTTTCTTGTCAATCTGATAGTATATATTGTGTAAACCGAACTTTCTTTTCAATCTGATAGTATGTATTGTGTAAGCCGAACTTTCTTGTCAATCTGATAGTATGTATTGTGTAAACCGTACTTTCTTGTCAATCTGATAGTATATATTGTGTAAACCGAACTTTCTTTTCAATCTGATAGTATATATTGTGTAAACCGAACTTTCTTGTCAATCTGATAGTATGTATTGTGTAAACCGTACTTTCTTGTCAATCTGATAGTATGTATTGTGTAAACCGAACTTTCTTGTCAATCTGATAGTATGTATTGTGTAAACCGTACTTTCTTGTCAATCTGATAGTATATATTGTGTAAACCGCACTTTCCTTTCAATCTGATAGTATATATTGTGTAAACCGAACTTTCTTGTAAATCTGATAGTATGTATTGTGTAAACCGAACTTTATTGTCAATCTGATAGTATATATTGTGTAAACCGTACTTTCTTGTCAATCTGATAGTATGTATTGTGTAAACCGAACTTTCTCGTCAATCTGATAGTATGTATTGTGTAAACCGAACTTTCTTGTCAATCTGATAGTATATATTGTGTAAACCGAACTTTCTTGTCAATCTGATAGCATATATTGTGTAAACCGTACTTTGTTGTCAATCTGATAGTATATATTGTGTAAACCGAACTTTCTTGTCAATCTGATAGTATGTATTGTGTAAACCGTACTTTCTTGTCAATCTGATAGTATATATTGTGTAAACCGAACTTTCTTTTCAATCTGATAGTATATATTGTGTAAACCGAACTTTCTTGTCAATCTGATAGTATGTATTGTGTAAACCGTACTTTCTTGTCAATCTGATAGTATGTATTGTGTAAACCGTACTTTCTTGTCAATCTGATAGTATATATTGTGTAAACCGAACTTTCTTTTCAATCTGATTGTATGTATTGTGTAAACCGAACTTTCTTGTCAATCTGATAGTATATATTGTGTAAACCGTACTTTCTTGTCAATCTGATAGTATATATTGTGTAAACCGAACTTTCTTTTCAATCTGATAGTATATATTGTGTAAACCGAACTTTCTTGTCAATCTGATAGTATTTATTGTGTAAACCGTACTTTCTTGTCAATCTGATAGTATATATTGTGTAAACCGTACTTTCTTGTCAATCTGATAGTATGTATTGTGTAAACCGTACTTTCTTTTCAATCTAATAGCATGTATTGTGTAAGCCGAACTTTCTTTTCAATCTGATAGTATACATTGTGTAAGCCGACCTTTCTAGTAAACCTGATAGTATGTATTGTGTAAACCGAACTTTCTTTTAAATCTGATAGTATGTATTATGTAAACTGAACTTTCTTTTCAATCTGATAGTATGTATTGTGTAAGCTGAACTTTCTTTTGAATCTGATCTTTTTTAGGAATTTAACGTTATTGTGTAAGCCGAACTTTCTTGTCAATCTGATAGTATGTATTGTGTAAGCCGAACTTTCTTGTCAATCTGATATATGTATTGTGTAAGCCGAACTTTCTTGTCAATCTGATAGTATATATTGTGTAAACCGAACTTTCTTGTTAATCTGATAGTATTTATTGTGTCAACCGACTTTCTTGTCAATCTGATAGTATGTATTGTGTAAGCCGAACTTTATTTTAAATCTGATAGTATTTATTGTGTAAACCGAACATTTTTGTCAATCTGATAGTATGTATTGTGTAAGCCGAACTTTCTTTTAAATCTGATAGTATGTATTATGTAAACCGAACTTTCTTTTCAATCTGATAGTATGTATTGTGTCAGCTGAACTTTCTTTTGAATCTGATCTTTTTTAGGAATTTAACGTTATTGTGTAAGCGAAACTTTCTTTTCAATCTGATAGTATATAGGGTGTAAACCGAACTTTCTTGTCAATCTGATAGTATGTATTGTGTAAACCGAACTTTCTTGTCAATCTAATAGTACGTATTGTGTAAACCGAACTTTCTTTTCAATCTGATAGTATGTATTGTGTAAACCGAACTTTCTTGTCAATCTGATAGTATGTATTGTGTGAACCGAACTTTCTTTTCAATCTGATAGTATGTATTGTGTTAGCCGAACTTTCTTTTCAATCTGATAGTATGTATTGTGTGAGCCGAACTTACTTTTCAATCTGATAGTATGTATTGTGTGAGCTGAACTTTCTTTTCAATCTGATAGTATGTATTGTGTAAACCGAACTTTCTTGTCAATCTGATAGTATATATTGTGTAAACCGAACTTTCTTGTCAATCTGATAATATATATTGTGTAAACCGAACTTTCTCGTCAATCTGATAGTATGTATTGTGTAAACCGAACTTTCTTGTCAATCTAGTAGTACGTATTGTGTAAACCGAACTTTCTTGTACATCTGATAGTATGTATTGTGTAAGCCGAACTTTCTTGTCAATCTGATAGTATATAGTGTGTAAACCGAACTTTCTTTTCAATCTGATAGTATGTATTGTGTAAACCGAACTTTCTTTTCAATCTGATAGTATCTATTGCGTAAACCGAACTTCTTTTCAATCTGATAGTATGTATTGTGTAAACCGAACTTTCTTTTCAATCTGATAGTATGTATTGTGTAAGCTGAACTTTCTTTTGAATCTGATCTTTTTTAGGAATTTAACGTTATTGTGTAAGCCGAACTTTCTTGTCAATCTGATAGTATGTATTGTGTAAGCCGAACTTTCTTGTCAATCTGATATATGTATTGTGTAAGCCGAACTTTCTTGTCAATCTGATAGTATATATTGTGTAAACCGAACTTTCTTGTTAATCTGATAGTATTTATTGTGTCAACCGACTTTCTTGTCAATCTGATAGTATGTATTGTGTAAGCCGAACTTTATTTTAAATCTGATAGTATTTATTGTGTAAACCGAACATTTTTGCCAATCTGATAGTATGTATTGTGTAAGCCGAACTTTCTTTTAAATCTGATAGTATGTATTATGTAAACCGAACTTTCTTTTCAATCTGATAGTATGTATTGTGTCAGCTGAACTTTCTTTTGAATCTGATCTTTTTTTAGGAATTTAACGTTATTGTGTAAGCGAAACTTTTTTTTCAATCTGATAGTATATAGGGTGTAAACCGAACTTTCTTGTCAATCTGATAGTATGTATTGTGTAAACCGAACTTCCTTGTCAATCTAATAGTACGTATTGTGTAAACCGAACTTTCTTTTCAATCTGATAGTATGTATTGTGTAAACCGAACTTTCTTGTCAATCTGATAGTATGTATTGTGTGAACCGAACTTTCTTTTCAATCTGATAGTATGTATTGTGTTAGCCGAACTTTCTTTTCAATCTGATAGTATGTATTGTGTGAGCCGAACTTACTTTTCAATCTGATAGTATGTATTGTGTGAGCTGAACTTTCTTTTCAATCTGATAGTATGTATTGTGTAAACCGAACTTTGTTTACAATCTGATAGTATGTATTGTGTAAACCGAACTTTCTTGTCAATCTGATAGTATGTATTGTGTAAACCGAACTTTCTTGTCAATCTGATAGTATGTATTGTGTAAACCGAACTTTCTTGTCAATCTAGTAGTACGTATTGTGTAAACCGAACTTTCTTGTCAATCTGATAGTATGTATTGTGTAAGCCGAACTTTCTTGTCAATCTGATAGTATATAGTGTGTAAACCGAACTTTCTTGTCAATCTGATAGTATGTATTGTGTAAACCGTACTTTCTTGTCAATCTGATAGTGTATATTGTGTAAACCGAACTTTCTTTTCAATCTGATAGTATGTATTGTGTAAACCGAACTTTCTTTTCAATCTGATAGTATCTATTGCGTAAACCGAACTTCTTTTCAATCTGATAGTATCTATTGTGTAAACCGAACTTTCTTTTCAATCTGATAGTATGTATTGTGTAAGTTGCACTTTCTTGTCAATCTGATAGTATGTATTGTAAAAACCGAACTTTGTTTACAATCTGATAGTATGTATTGTGTAAACCGAACTTTCTTGTCAATCTGATAGTATATATTGTGTAAACCGAACTTTCTTGTCAATCTGATCGTATGTATCGTGTAAACCGAACTTTCTTTTCAATCTGATAGTATATATTGTGTAAACCGAACTTTCTTGTCAAACTTATAGTATGTATTGTGTAAGCCGAACTTTCTTTTCAATCTGATTGTAAATATTGTGTAAACCGAATTATCTTGTCAATCTGATAGTTTGTATTGTGTAAACCGAACTTTCTTTTCAATCTGATAGTATGTATTGTGTAAACCGAACTTTCTTGTCAATCTGATAGTAAGTATTGTGTAAACCGAACTTTCTTTTCAATCTGATAGTATTTATTGTGTAAACCGAACTTTCTTGTCAATCTGATAGTATATATTGTGTAAACCGAACTTTCTTTTCAATCTGATAGTATTTATTGTGTAAACCGAATTTTCTTGTCAATCTGATAGTATATATTGTGTAAACCGAACTTTCTTTTCAATCTGATAGTATGTATTGTGTGAGCCGAACTTTCTTTTCAATCGGATAGTATGTATTGTGTGAGCCGAGCTTTCTTTTCAATCTGATAGTATGTATTGTGTAAGCCGAACTTTCTTGTCAATCTGATAGTATATATTGTGTAAACCGAACTTTCTTGTCAATCTGATAGTATATATTGTGTAAACCGAACTTTCTTGTCAATCTGATAGTATGTATTGTGTAAACCGAACTTTCTGGTCAATCTAGTAGTACGTATTGTGTAAACCGAACTTTCTTGTCAATCTGATAGTATGTATTGTGTAAGCCGAACTTTCTTGTCAATCTGATAGTATATAGTGTGTAAACCGAACTTTCTTGTCAATCTGATAGTATGTATTGTGTAAACCGAACTTTCTTTTCAATCTGATAGTATATATTGTGTAAACCGAACTTTCTTTTCAATCTGATAGTATGTATTGTGTAAACCGAACTTTCTTTTCAATCTGATAGTATCTATTGTGTAAACCGAACTTTCTTTTCAATCTGATAGTATCTATTGTGTAAACCGAACTTTCTTTTCAATCTGATAGTAATATTTTGTAAGTTGCACTTTCTTGTCAATTTGACAGTATGTATTTTGTAAACCGAACTGTGTTTACAATCTGATAGTATGTATTGTGTAAACCGAACTTTCTTGTCAATCTGATAGTATATATTGTGTAAACCGAACTTTCTTGTCAATCTGATAGTATGTATTGTGTAAACCGAACTTTCTTTTCAATCTGATAGTATATATTGTGTAAACCGAACTTTCTTGTAAACTTAAAGTATGTATTGTGTAACCCGAACTTTCTTTTCAATCTGATTGTATATATTGTGTAAACCGAACTTTCTTTTCAATCTGATAGTATGTATTGTGTAAACCGAACTTTCTTGTCAATCTGATAGTAAGTATTGTGTAAACCGAACTTTCTTTTCAATCTGATAGTATATATTGTGTAAACAG
Source organism: Euprymna scolopes (assembly GCF_053919585.1). Lineage (NCBI taxonomy): Eukaryota > Metazoa > Mollusca > Cephalopoda > Sepiida > Sepiolidae > Euprymna > Euprymna scolopes. The sequence continues at coordinate 117,373,676 of NC_136503.1, read as the reverse complement.
AATTTTCTTGTCAATCCGATAGTATATATTGTGTAAACCGAACTTTCTTTTCAATCTGATAGTATTTATTGTGTAAACCGAACTTTCTTGTCAATCTGATAGTAAGTATTGTGTAAACCGAACTTTCTTTTCAATCTGATAGTATTTATTGTGTAAACCGAACTTTCTTGTCAATCTGATAGTACGTATTGTATAAACGAACTTACTTGTCAATCTGATAGTATGTATTGTGTAAACCGAACTTTCTTTTCAATCTGATAGTACGTATTGTGTAAACCGAACTTTCTTGTCAATCTGATAGTACGTATTGTGTAAACGAACTTACTTGTCAATCTGATAATATATATTGTGTAAACCGAACTTTCTTGTCAATCTGATAGGATGTATTGTGTAAGCCGAACTTTCTTTTCAATCTGATTGTATATATTGTGTACACCGCACTTTCATTTCAATCTGATAGTATATATTGTGTAAACCGAACTTTCTTTTCAATCTGATAGTCTGTATTGTGTAAACCGAACTTTCTTGTCAATCTGATAGTACGTATTGTGTAAACGAACTTACTTGTCAATCTGATAATATATATTGTGTAAACCGAACTTTCTTGTCAATCTGATAGGATGTATTGTGTAAGCCGAACTTTCTTTTCAATCTGATTGTATATATTGTGTAAACCGAACTTTCTTGTCAATCTGATAGTATGTATTGTGTAAACCGTACTTTCTTGTCAATCTGATAGTATGTATTGTGTAAACCGAACTTTCTTGTCAATCTGAGGGTATGTATTGTGTAAGCCGAACTTTCTTTTCAATCTGATAATATATATTGTGTAATCCGAACTTTCTTGTCAATCTGATAGTATATATTGTGTAAACCGAACTTTCTTTTCAATCTGTTAGTATGTATTGTGTAAAGCGAACTTTCTTTTCAATCTGATAGTATGTATTGTGTAAGCCGAACTTTCTTGTCAATCTGATAGTATGTATTGTTTAAACCGAACTTTCTTGTCAATCTGATAGTATATATTGTGTAAACCGAACTTTCTTGTCAAACTTATAGTATGTATTGTGTAAACCGAACTTTCTTTTCAATCTGATAGTATATATTGTGTAAAACGAACTGTGTTGTCAATCTGATAGTATATATTGTGTAAACCGAACTTTCTTGTCAAACTTATAGTATGTATTGTGTAAACCGAACTTTCTTTTCAATCTGATAGTATATATTGTGTAAAACGAACTGTGTTGTCAATCTGATAGTATATATTGTGTAAACCGAACTTTCTTGTCAAACTTATAGTATGTATTGTGTAAACCGAACTTTCTTTTCAATCTGATAGTATATATTGTGTAAAACGAACTGTGTTGTCAATCTGATAGTATGTATTGTTTAAACCGAACTTTCTTGTCAATCTGATAGTATATATTGTGTAAACCGAACTTTCTTGTCAATCTTGTAGTATGTATTGTGTAAACCGCACTTTCTTTTCATTCTAATAGTACGTATTGTGTAAACCGAACTTTCTTGTTAATCTAATAGTACGTATTGTGTAAACCGAACATGTAAGGAAAAATTCAAGATGGCGCCCGACTCTCTCTTTAACACGGTAAGATATCCTCAACACGGCACAAGAAGCAACAGCCACACGATTCCCCAGCCAACTCAATCGTCACTCTCCACGTCTTTCCCCTCACCCGCTTTTATCGTCGTTCTAGGCCGGCTAAATTGGCATATTCCGAGAATTCGTGTGACTTTGCGAGACATCATACTTTACAAAAGACGGCGGTCGCCATCTTGGTCTTTCTTTTCTATTTTTGGTCGGTAACGCTGAGCTGGTCTCGAGGTAAGTCTTTTTCCCCTCGTCCGTCTCTCCCACGTACCCACACAACACGCAAACACGCGGGCGCTTATCTCCTGGGTTCACGTTACACTCCCCCCTGATCTGATGATCACATAGAGAGCACTGGGGGGGGGCCTTTTAGTGCGTTTGCTTCTGCGAAGAGGTACATTCACTGTTTCAGATTCGGGCTCTGGATCTGGTTCCGCCTCATCAGATGAAGTATCGCTATCAGTCTCTGGAAGGGGCTCACTGAATCCGTGCATCGGCAGCTCATCGCTAGACGCTTCACTGCTTTTTTCTGTAGTTGTATGACGCACCTCGGTAGCTGGGCGAAGATCTCGCACATGTCGTGGGGTTCCATCGACCAAAACAGACTGCTGGCTAATCACTCTAGATATGTGTCCTCGCTTAAACTTGTCGGTGCACCGATTTCCTGAAGGCCGCACCCACACTTGATCTCCCACTTCATATCTGTTATATGTTCCCTTGTCGGTTGGCTGCGTAGTGTTGATTCCCTTCACTCCGACTCGGTACGTGTAAATAGCATTCGCAGGTGCGGTTGAAGGGGACGTCCCGTCCTTTGGCGTAATGTTGTACCAATATGTTGCTTCCGCAATAGTACATCGCTTCCTGGCAGCAATTCTCTTGATGCTGCGATGGCTTCTTTCAGCAATGCCATTTCCTGACGGCACATGCGCACATCGCAACCATAGTCGGACGCCCCACTCATCTAACAACTGCCGGACTTGCTGGCTACAAAACGCTGCATCATTGTCAGTCAGGAGCTCTTCCGGCGCACCTCGCTCAAAAAAAATGGATGATAGGTGGCGAACAACATTTGCTGAATCCTGTCTGGTCATCTGCCGCCACACCGCAAATCTCGTAGGCCCGCAATCAATGAGAGTTAGAAAGGGCTTGCCACTGTAATGGGTAATATCCATGGCCAGCCGCTGCCACACACTCTCAACTTCCAAGCGACCTTTCTGCCATCGCTCTGGTGCAGGATCAATAGACTGGCAAGCCTCACAATTTCTGACGATCTGTCTGACGTCCATCTTGGTCACTGCTGGGTATGCACGCCTCACAAAATAAAGGGTCCTCTTGATACCCGGATGTCCGCTCTGTGCATGAATTTTTTGTATTTGACATGGGTCGATTGCAACTGCACAAGATCGAACAGTAATCTCCATTCCCATCTTCGCGGCTTCATACCATTTGTGAGGTACACGGGTCAGTTGGTCAGCACGATTACAATGTGATGGCACCAGAGTGACGCTCAGTGATAGCCCATACTCAGATACCAGGTTTTTTAGCGTGTCTAGCCTTCTCCGTATTAACATTTCGCTTGCTGCCTTGGTACGGATTCGTGTCCGTCCTGAAAGTGTGTCAGACACCCAGTGGTAGACACAGAGAGAATCTGTGTACAAGGTCAACTTCTTAGACTGCCACTGCAGGGCCAGATTTACCCCCTTTACAACAACGTCCAGCTCTGCCAGGTTGATATGCTGAGAATCTGTTACAGGCCGCAGCCAACACGCATCCTCGAACACGTTTCCTCCTTGCTCCAACGATACCCAACGCCAAAGAACTGGCATCAACCCACACACCTACGTTGTCTCCGTTAACACACCACCGCCCACAGGCAGGGTCCTTCTTGTTCACTCTCTCCAGTGTCTCTTTAATCATCAGAGTTAGTAGGACATCATCGGATATGTCATCCCAACCCGTGGTTGTTAAATTTGCTCTGCGTTTAATCACGCCAACAGCTGCGCGGAGCCAGCCACAGACCGGTAAGTGACCAACAAGTTTTCCACACCAAGAAAAAACGGTCCGCCTTGTAACGAGGTTGGGGATGCTTGGAATTTCACTGCCACGCCTCCATTGTAGGGTGCCATCTTCTTCATAAACATCCAATCCCAATACACGTGCTCCCTCCCTTAAACGTTCGGGATTCTTGCATTCCAGACCAAACTGAGCCAACTTTTCTTTGACACACGACGCAGACTGTACATCTTCATTGACGTATACGTCATCAATGTAAGCTGACGTTGAGTCCCTCATGGGCTTTTCTTGGGACAATACTGTGTTGACAATAGTCTTCATGATCTGTGGTGCCACATTTAGGCCAAAGCCAAGGCGTGTAAGGCAGTACCTCTGCCCCTGGAACCAAACTGTCTGGAACGGCCACAACGTCTCATCAACTCGCACCTGTAAATAGGCTTTTCGCAAATCCAATATTGAGACATTAGTGCCTTTCTGGCGCCATTCCCTCAACTTACTGGCGCATACGTCAGCATCGGCAGTGTAGGCTTCAATATGCTTGTTAAGCTCCCTATAGTCCAGCACGGGCCGTACTTTCGACTTGTTATGCTGGACTACTGCCATCAAGGGTATTAGACCCTTCGGAGGCCCAAGCTTGTCCTCAGGGTAGGGAATTAACCAGCCATCTTGGATCCACGCCTTTAGTTCCCTTTCGTATTCTGCTCGGGCCTCACTGGGTATAGGGTACTCTGCAACCCCATTCTTGAGTTTAGTCGGTGCCATTCCCTCGGTCCACTTCCAAGATGCAATCCAGGCCTTCTTGCGCGAGTCGTAGTCCACTGTAAAATCCGGCCGATCGATATGGAGCGCTGCACACACTGGGGCCTCTAAGAATCGCACCTTTCCATCCCGATGAATTGCGACTCCCCCCAGCGCCTTAATGGCATCGTATCCGAGCAACAGGTCAAACCCCAGGAGATTTCCTTGGGTCACGAGCACATTGATCTTAGTGGCTGCACCGGTGTCCGTGTAGATCTTGACAGTTCCAGCTCCACAGCATGTCTGGGTCTCGTTTCCTATCGTGGTGACTTTGATCTTCCTCTTAGTCCAACTTGGACACAGCCTGGTGCTCACTATAGTATGCGAACAGCCTGAATCGAGAAGTGCTGAGCAGGGTATCCTGTTTACGTAGACGGTCATTACTGGTTGCGCCTTGTTCAAATTTTGCTCGGGGAGCAGGGCGGCGCTGACGTCCTCTCCCCTGATACGTTTCCCGCACAGTTTTGGGCTAGATGCCCCAAACCGTCACACTTAAAACAGCGCACACGCCCCCTGTTGGTGCAATTCCTTGCAAAATGTCCGCGTCGCCCGCAGCGAAAACATTTCCCATTGCTTGCAGGGTTCTGATTCGGAATCTCCCGAGCGCCAATCTGGCCTGTCTGTGTCGCCATCATAACTGGTTCCCCCAGGTCCTCCTCACCTTTGATGATGGCTCGAGCACGTTCCATCAAGTGTTCCATGGTCGTTGTTGAAACGCTGGTTGATGCTCTCAGTAGCTGCTTCACCCGAGTGGGAAGGCCCACCACAAACACGTACGCGAGCGTCCGCTCCGACACCCCTCCACCGAACAGAACTGCGAGTTTCTTTAACTCAGCGAAGAAAACGTCCACGCTTTCCTCCGGTAGAAGTTTTCGGGAAGCAAATTTTTCATAGGCCGTACAAGGATCCATGGCAAATGCCTTGTACAGCGCAGCTTTAATTGCGGTGACATCTCCCTTTTCGGCAGCACTGAGTTGCTGATATACACTCAAGGCACCCCCAGCCAATCTCAGGGGAATTACAGTGTGTACCCTTTTCACCTCACAAAGGTCGCACGTCAGCTCGACCCTTTCAACCCAGTCGACGATGGACGTGGACCCGTCAAACTCGGGTATGAGCTTTAAGTCAAATTTCGACTCGGTCATAGTCCTAGAGGCCAAATGGCCGGAATAGCTTGTAAGGAAAAATTCAAGATGGCGCCCGACTCTCTCTTTAACACGGTCAGATATCCTCAACACGGCACAAGAAGCAACAGCCACACGATTCCCCAGCCAACTCAATCGTCACTCTCCACGTCTTTCCCCTCACCCGTTTTTATCGTCGTTCTAGGCCGGCTAAATTTGCATATTCCGAGAATTCGTGTGACTTTGCGAGACATCATACTTTACAAAAGACGGCGGTCGCCATCTTGGTCTTTCTTTTCTATTTTTGGTCGGTAACGCTGAGCTGGTCTCGAGGTAAGCCTTTTTCCCCTCATCCGTCTCTCCCACGTACCCACACAACACGCAAACACGCGGGCGCTTATCTCCTGGATGCACGTTCTTATCAATCTGATAGTATGTATTGTGTAAGCCGAACTTTCTTGTCAATCTGATAGTATATATTGTGTAAACCGAACTGTCTTGTCAATCTGATAGTATGTATTGTGTGAACCGAACTTTCTTTTCAATCTGATAGTATGTATTGTGTGAACCAAACTTTCTTGTCAATCTGATAGTATGTATTGTGTAAACCGAACTTTCTTGTCAATCTGATAGTATGTATTGTGTAAACCGAACTTTATTTTAAATCTGATGGTATGTATTGTGTAAACCGAACTTTCTTGTCAATCTGATAATATGTATTGTGTAAACCGAACTTTCTTTTCAATCTGATAGTATGTATTGTGTAAACCGAACTTTCTTTTCAATCTGATAGTATGTATTGTGTAAACCGAACTTTCTTGGCAATCTGATATTATGTATTGTGTAAACCGAACTTTCTTGTCAATCTGATAGTATGTATTGTGTAAACCGAACTGTCTTGTCAATCTGATAGTATGTATTGTGTAAGCCGAAATTTCTTTTCAATCTGATAGTATATATTGTGTAAACCGAAATATCTTGTCAATCTGATAGTATGTATTGTGTAAACCGAAATTTCTTGTCAATCTGATAGTATATATTGTGTAAACCGAACTGTCTTTTCAATCTGATAGTATGTATTGTGCAAGCCGAACTTTCTTTTCAATCTGATAGTATGTATTGTGTAAACCGAACTTTCTTGTCAATCTGATAGTATATATTGTGTAAACCGAACTGTCTTTTCAATCTGATAGTATGTATTGTGTAAGCCGAACTTTCTTGTAAATCTGATAGTATGTATTGTGTAAACCGAACTTTCTTTTCAATCTGATAGTATATATTGTGTAATCCGAACTTTCTTTTCAATCTGATAGAATGTATTGTGTAAACCGACTTTTCTTGTCAATCTGATAGTATTTATTGTGTAAACCGAACTTTCTTTTCAATCTGATAGTATGTATTGTGTAAACCGAACTTTCTTGTCAATCTGATAGTATGTATTGTGTAAGCCGAACTTTCTTGTCAATCTGATAGTATGTATTGTGTAAGCCGAACTTTTTTGTCAATCTGATAGTATGTATTGTGTAAACCGAACTTTCTTGTCAATCTGATAGTATGTATTGTGTAAACCGAACTTTCTTGTCAATCTGATAGTATGTATTGTGTAAACCGAACTTTCTTGACAATCTGATAGTATTTATTGTGTAAACCGAACTTTCCTTTCAATCTGATAGTATGTATTGTGTAAGCCGAACTTTCTTGTCAATCTGATAGTATGTATTGTGTAAACCGAACTTTCTTGTCAATCTGATAGTATATATTGTGTAAGCCGAACTTTCTTGTCAATCTGATAGTATGTATTGTGTAAACCGAAATTTCTTGTCAATCTGATCGTACATATTGTGTAAGCCTAACTTTCTTGTCAATCTGATTGTATACATTGTGTAAACCGAACTTTCTTGTCAATCTGATAGTATGTATTGTGTAAACCGAACTTTCTTTTCAATCTGATAGTATATATTGTGTAAACCGAAATTTCTTGTCAATCTGATTGTACATATTGTGTAAGCCGAACTTTCTTGTCAATCTGATTGTATACATTGTGTAAACCGAACTTTCTTGTCAATCTGATAGTATGTATTGTGTAAACCGAACTTTCTTTTCAATCTGATAGTATATATTGTGTAAACCGAAATTTCTTGTCAATCTGATCGTACATATTGTGTAAGCCGAACTTTCTTGTCAATCTGATTGTATACATTGTGTAAACCGAACTTTCTTGTCAATCTGATAGTATGTATTGTGTAAACCGAACTTTCTTTTCAATCTGATAGTATATATTGTGTAAACCGAACTTTCTTTTCAATCTGATAGTATGTATTGTGTAAACCGAACTTTCTTGTCAATCTGATAGTATTTATTGTGTCAACCGAACTTTCTTGTCAATCTGATAGTATGTATTGTTTAAGCCGAACTTTCATTTCAATCTGATAGTATATATTGTGTAAACCGAACTTTCTTTTCAATCTGATAGTATCTATTGTGTAAACCGAACTTTCTTGTCAATCTGATAGTATATATTGTGTAAACCGAACTTTCTTTTCAATCTGATTGTATATATTGTGTAAACCGAACTTTCTTTTCAATCTGATTGTATTGATTGTGTAAACCGAACTTTCTTTTCAATCTGATAGTATATATTGTGTAAACCGAACTTTCTTGTCAATCTGATAGTATTTATTGTGTCAACCGAACTTTCTTGTCAATCTGATAGTATGTATTGTGTAAGCCGAACTTTCATTTCAATCTGATAGTATATATTGTGTAAACCGAACTTTCTTGTCAATCTGATAGTATTTATTGTGTCAACCGACTTTCTTGTCAATCTGATAGTATGTATTGTGTAAGCCGAACTTTATTTTAAATCTGATAGTATTTATTGTGTAAACCGAACTTTTTTGTCAATCTGATAGTATGTATTGTGTAAGCCGAACTTTCTTTTCAATCTGATAGTATGTATTATGTAAACCGAACTTTCTTTTCAATCTGATAGTATGTATTGTGTAAGCTGAACTTTCTTTTGAATCTGATCTTTTTTAGGAATTTAACGTTATTGTGTAAGCCGAACTTTCTTGTCAATCTGATAGTATGTATTGTGTAAGCCGAACTTTCTTTTCAATCTGATAGTATGTATTGTGTAAGCCGAACTTTCTTTTCAATCTGATAGTATGTATTGTGTAAACTGAACTTTCTTGTCAATCTGATAGTATGTATTGTTTAAACCGAACTTTCTTGTCAATCTGATAGTATGTGTTGTGTAAACCGAAGTATCTTGTCAATCTGATAGTATGTATTGTGTAAACCGAAGTATCTTGTCAATCTGATAGTATGTATTGTGTAAGCCAAACTTAGTTTTGTTTTGCTCTATAGTATTGCTTATCTGTAAATCCATAAAAGTGAGAATAATTCTCAATCTGTATACTCAGCGGTTTTAATCTACAGACTTAAAATTTGGTATATATAGCATTCAGACACGTTGAAAACTTTTTAAATGGTTTTCATCCGAAAAAGAGCTGCTCAGAGATCAAAATTGAAAAATGTAAAAACATGGGAGTTATCAGATATTTTATCCGTTTGTTAATTGTTTCATGAATGTGCATGCGTGAATCGTTCATATGACATATTACATATGTTAAGAAGATATCGGTTTTATTATGTCAAGCAGGCCTAATGCTTATCGATCTTGATTCACTGTCTTTAGGTTTTTGTTTCGATCTCCGCTCAAGTATTTTTTTGACTTCCAAAAAGTGAACTGTTTAGAAAAAAAAACATAATACTCGCATGCACAGTCTCATTTTCTTTCCGTTTTTTCTTTTTTTTTACTTCATTTTTTTTTTGTTTTGTTTTGGGTTTTTTTTAGGAATTTAACGTTATATCTACGATATTACTGTTTTTAATAAATAATTCTGCATTAATTAAAATATAATATTCATGCGTGTTTTACGACCGACCTGGTAGTTACTATATCAAAACATAGATAAGAATAATTGTCTGAATAATCACAATAATAAAAATTCTCAATCATTATTTCAAAACCTGGAAACATGTTTATTATTTTATTAATAAAATAATCCTATTATAAATTAAATCATTTGAATAACTAAGATTATATAACATTTATCAAAACGAAGCAATCATTCTTAAATGCTTTTAAATGTCTTAAATCAACCCTAGAAATAAACAAAAATATTGATAGACTTGTTTTCATCTAATCGTCCATTATTACATCAACGGTAAAAAGGCGTTTGCAATTTGTAAATAAACGAAAATATTTATGGGTTTATTTTATTGATAACTTTCTAGGAGGTTAGACACAAGGTCAAGTGTGTGTTGAATGAAAGTTTTTCTGTGGAACGAACTGGGTTCGAACTTGGCACACCCAGGTTTACAGTCTATATCGTTAACCACTTAGTCACCGGCATGTAGTTACTATTTATGCGATTCCCACAATAGCAACGTGTGAAAGAAAGGCAGAAAATTTAGAAACCACTTTTCACTCTCCAAGAGGGGGACTGTTCGGGTATAAAAGTAGCTGGGAACAGTCTCCTGGGCATTCTCGGGAAGGGATGCACTAGGCGATCGACAATAAACTAACTCTCGTTCTAAGATTATTGTTAAGAATTTCGGCCGAACGAAAAAGTGTCTGACAAGTGATCAAAGCGGTCGTTAACAGAATAATAATATCACGGTGTCCCCCTTCGACTGGTCGGAAAAAAAACTGCTGCAATGTTCGAAAGACAGAAGACCGAGAAAGATTAGCCATTATTCTCTTGCAAATAATGCCAAAGAATCAAAATCAATGACAAAGCCACGTTATTCGTAGATTGATACCACTTTATTCATTCATGTGCGTTCCAACCATTGGAGCTGTTGTAATAGATCTACATATGTGTATGAATGAATGTCCTATTTATATTCTGTCCTTTGACAGCAGACCGTGTTAATCTTTAGGGATGATGAATAAAAATGAAGATATTGTACGCACCTTATGCCCTCATCCTGGAGATGTTATCGTACAGTAATAGTTCGTAAATAGTTTAATCGTGTTAAACAGTGTCAATACTGTTTGCTGATTTGGTAAATTCCACCTTAGATGCTGGGAATAAATATCATCATTATGGGCTAAAAACTGGAGTGTCATATTTCTAACAGTCAATCTCCTTTTTCTTCTCTTTCTTTTTCTTCTTCTTTTAAAATAATAAAGAAACGTGAGTCCCTCTCGAATCCTTCTCCAAGATTATAAGCTTAATTATGTCATTGTAATTCTGTTTCGTCTTCTTTTGTCAACCGTAGATATATGTTTTTAGCATGAAGGAAGAACGAATTTCGATTGAGATTCTTTCAGAAAAATTATCCAAGAAGTTTAAGAAATTGAGATATTTTTCAATAATGGCGTAGAGAGAAATAACCGCAGTATCGGATAAAACTAAAACTGTTTAAATTTACAAACTATGAAAACCAATTAAACAGTAGACTGATAATATAAAGGTTCTCTTTTCAATCAGCAGTTTCATTTGATTTTTGTTGTTGTAAATTACTACTGATACGTTATTTATTTAAATAAATGATTTGCAATAGCGTAAATTAGGAAAAACAACGCATTTTCCTTCCTTTGTAAACAAGTCGATTATTTTGATATTTGAAATAAAAGGATTTGTTTTAATTTGATTCAATTTCAAAATGATAAGCCATTCAATAATTGAATACATTCAATATTTTGTTTTATTATAATTTACAAGAGAAAAAATTTCTTAAATACATTTGTTAAATAAATTTACTACTTTGAAAAGAAAGAAAAAATTAATTACATAAATATACAAAGAAACACAGGTGTTTTTTTGTATTTTGTTTACTGTTTGTTTTACGAATTTTTCTATACTTTATTGCTAGTGACTGTCTGTTTAATTATATAAGTTTAATTTTGGTTCGTCAGTTTCTATTGCCAAGTGTAGGTATATGTCCTTAACAAGAAAAATGTTGGACTTTTTGAGTGTACAATAAAACTTGCAATAACTTGGCGGTTATAATGTTTTGCTTTAAACGATATTTTATTTTCTGAATAAACACATTTTACAGATGTTTTACGGGATTTGTTTTTACAGATGTTTAACGGAATTTGTTTCTGAAGAAGATAATTACACGAGAGGGTGTTGCTTTGAATTTATGTAAATATTATCGTGGCCTTTTAATGATATTGTTTGCAACCCAATACAGATGTGTAACGAATAACAAAAAATTGAAGCACATTCAAACGTAACGATGGAATGAGTTATGCAGATTAAGTTTTTTTATTTGATATAAATATATACGTATATGTTTTTATATTCTAGTTACATTATATTCTTAATTGCGTCAATGTGATCTGATAAAAGTCCAGTATAATACGATATTTCGGGAACAATTCCCTTCGTCACTTGTATATTCGAGCCTGCATATTGAAGCAATTATTAGTATGGAAACATATACATACATATAATTATATTATATTAATAAAAAAAGTGAATTTGCATAACTCATTTCACCGTTTTATACATACATATTCTGATATATACTAGCATGGGTGCCCGGCGTTGCCCGGATGTTTGGAGGTGTGTGGTCAAGGAAGGCAGGCTCGAACCCGTACCGCGAAGGAGGAAAAGAACGGGAAAAACATGAATCTTTGCTGTTACGACCACAGCCAAACCGGAAGTGACGTAGGTTTAAATTAAGGCTAGACAATCGAAAAGAGGTGATAACTTTCGAAAATATCGGTGAAAAAAGCGACCCCTCCCTGTAAAAAAAGTTCCTAGTTGAGGGTGAAGAAATTAATATTTTAAGCAAATTTTTCGGTATTTATCGTTTGAAGGGTCGAGCTTCAAAACGATACTGATCTTGGTAAAATCCATCGCCTCTGTCGAAAGTTTTAGGCAGACATACAAACATACATACATTTATATATTGGTAGCTCAAATTTTCGACCCAAATCGATTATAAAGCTTGTCTTATCTCTGAATACCCTTTATGAAAAATTTCAAATGTTTACACCAGAAATTGTCTGAGTCATTTGGTAGAGACCGCAGAGGTCAATTTATTTTAAACTTTGACCCCTATTATTTCCCCTTAATATTTATTGTTTGGGGCTCAAATCAAGTTATTAAGTTAGATCCATGTCCAAGAAACCTATATCTAAAATTTCAATTGTTTATACCCAAAATTGTCGGAGGAGTTTTATAGAGTTCTCAAAGGTCAAATCATTGAACTTTGACCCCTTAATAGCCAAATTACTGGCCGAAAATGAATTACAAAGATTTTTCTAAATCTCACTTCCCTGTATATAAAATTTTGAGTCTGTAGACTGAAAATTAACAGAGTTATTATGAAGGGAAATGTACACAGACACACAGACACTTTCACTTTTATAGATATATAAATATATGTATGTATGTATGTATGTATGTATGTCAGTTTATGCTTATCTATTTCACGACTGCATTGTATTGGCTTTTATTTATTAACTCTATATACATTCTAAATTATGCTTCAAGTTAAAACCGTAACATCTTTTCGTATTGTTTAGTTTTACTTTTATGTTTTGCGCTAATCTATACAATTTACAGAAACTTAGAATCACGCGATTTATTATTATTGGCTTTGATGCAACACTTATTTCATTCATTTGACTATTTAAAAAATTTCATTCAGATGATTAATGCTTTATTAAAAATAGTGTGCTCCAAAAGTAATGCCTCCTATTTTTCCGTCCGAATAGATCGGGGGAGAATGCAAATTGCATTGTTATGGTGACTAAACTCATGCATTCATGATTTGAAAGTTTCATTTCTCTGTTGCAGATATTGAGAATGTGATACTTTAAGAAATAAACACCTGTCATCTGGAGCGCAAAAGGTTGCTCATTTTAATGGTCCCATTCTCGTCTTCGTAGCTCTTCAACTTTTTCAGTTAAAAAATAGAAGGATTTCCTTTTAAAACTATCCTCAACAAAAAAAAATGTGTATAGAATGTCCGAAAAGTCACAAGTTTTACTTTTGAATAACTTCGTTAACGTTACAGATAACAGAAGCGAGTGTGATAGAAACTGTAAAATAGAAAAGGATGGGTAAAACCGCTACTCAAAGAATCGTTGGGCATGGGGGAAAAATTACTAATGGATGAGTCTCTGTATACTTGCCCTCCTATGAATGTGGGGGCTGTTAATCTAGGTCCCAAAAGGGGGTATATTATCCTTAGGCAGCTGTTTCGCCGTACTATTGCTTCTCAGTGTAACTAGATATGTAGAGTGTTTCAGACTGAGATTCTTAACCCTGCTATTTGTATAAGAATGATTATTCTTGCCTCTGAACCTCATCGGAACACATCATTTAATAAGATCCGGGCTCAACATATAATGCAACTAATAAAAAATACATCCATATCAGTTTTATATAGTAATAATCTTTAAATGGCACGTATCATCATTTTAACCCAATCAGATTATTCGTTTACAAATTATTAAAGTGAAGCTACTACAGATGGTAAAGAATTGCTTTCTAATGAGAAGAATACTATTCAATGCCATGACTTGATATATCTTATTCTGACTCCTACTCATCGGAAACAAAGTTTAAGAGATGAATTTTGGCATTACACGTGATCGTACAGATACAAATGATGTTGAAAGCACAGATCACCAAAACTGTCTGTGAAAAGAAATACGTTAGGAGGCAGAGGGATGGAATGCATCAAAAGAAAGAGCATTCATCATTTCGCATTAATGAATCTGAGAGTTGTTTCCAACTGTTAAAACACAAGAAAATGTCATTTTTGCGTCAATGCGGTACAATAAATGAACCATGAGTCCAACATTTACATTCAGATTAAAATCAGGAAAAAAAAAACTGAGAAACCAACATCAACTGAGTAAACAAAGTGAACTGAGTAAACAATAGCAGCTGAGGAAACTACATCATCTGAGTGGAAACCATATCAGGTAAGTAAACAACATCAGCTGATGAAAAGCATCAACTGAATAATCAACACCAAATGAGTGGACTACATCAACTGAGTAACCAACACCAAATGAGTGGACTACATCATCTGAGTAAACGACATCAGTTGAATAAAAAATATTAACTGAGTAAACAACCTCAACTGAATGGACAACATGAGCTGCGTAAACAATATCAGCTGAGAGGCAGCATCAGGTGAAAGCTGCCTAATAATACGACCAAACATACAGATATTGGCCAGAACGGTTTTCACCTGCTTATTGTGGAGTGCGCCAGGTACCTTCAACATTGATTATTTTTAGAAATAAAGAAACATTAATAGCGAATATATATATATAGTATTTGAATAAAGGAATCGCAAAAATAAACGGCTACAAATGAAGGAAAATGTTTGGACACCAAGACAATGCGCTGCGTTAAAAGTCGATTGCAGCGATTTCAATACTACATTAATTGCATTTTGAATTGCTTTCGTACCAAGTCTATTCTCCCAATCTGGCCTTGAGAAGCCGACCTTAAAAGAATGCCACAAAGAAAGGCATTTGGCTCCATTGAAGAAATGATATGAGAAACTGAAGCGGATTTTGAGCCAAAACTTAAATCATTTAAAAAAAAAAAAACATCAAATTGTTAGAAAAGCGTTGGAATCGGTGTATCATTCAATAAGCAGATTATGTTGATGAATAATTTCCATGTGGCTTTATTAAATAGTTCGATGAATTATTGAGTAATGTGTTGTATTTTACATGTGTGTACGTGTTATTCTTTGTACATTCTTCCAATGAGATTGTTAATTAAAACAGAAAACATGGCAACTGTCTATATGTGTATGCTGACCTAAATGTAAACAAAAACTACAAAACCAACAACCACAAGGTCGGTATTTTCTTAATCCTGGTTGCCGAGGATTAATCGATGCCTCCGTTCAGGCTCAAAAGACAAAGGATACTCTCTGCAGGGGCAGTTGCGTGAAACTGTGAGGCAAAAGTTGCACAATCACCAATCACAACTCTCCTTAATCGGCACTGTTTGAGTCCAATGGCAAGGACGACTGTAAACAATGCCGAGATAAATGGAGAGTACATAAAGCACCTGGAGGTCCCAAATGGTCACCCATTTATTACTGGCCAGATTCAAGGTTGCTTAACTTTGGTGATCCAGCGGAAACTGGTGTGTCAACGCGATTATGCCGTACAAAGATTAAAAATATCTTTAAAAAGATGATTAATCATTCTTCTAGGGCAGTTTTCGGCAAGAGGGTGTTTTTAAGCCATTTTATTTATCAACTTTATGTATTAAAGGGAATTTATTCCGTTATGTTGACTTATTTATTGAAGAATCTGTATGAAGCAGAGTTGTTTGTGCGTATGTGTGGGAGAGTGTCCAAAGAAAATAATCAGCTCTGTGAAAGAGAAATAGAGAAGAAAAATGGGAGAAAAAGATAAAGAGAGAACGATAGAGAGATGGATAGAGAGGGGTAAAAAGGTAGAAGTGTTTTTACAACTTTTCCTTGGGCGAAGCGATGTAATGTTGCTGATAGCAAATAAAGCAATTAAGTAGAAAAGCAATACCATCGGTACAAAAGAAACTTTTTTGTTTGTTTGTTTTTGAAAAGTCAAAACATTTGTGAAATGGCCAAACTTGGCTGATCGGACAGAAACCATTGATACGGTCTGACACTCTCGCTTAAACAATGACCATTTAAAGATAAGCCGTAAGACATAAACTTAACCGATCAAACTTAACTGACCATCAGACAAGAGAAAATCTTTAAAAAGCGATAAAACATTTTTATGTATGATTTATACTTGCATCGAAAATTTACGATTTTGGCATCTTCTCTCTTTCTTTTCTTTTCTACACTCTTTTTTCACAGTTTCTCTTTGATTTTTCGTTGTTATTTTTGTTTTTTTTTATAAAATTGTGGAAATCGATTTCCACAAATCGTCTTTCAATCTTTCTTTGACTTTTCATCTTAGTTTCAAAGATATGTTGTATTGTTCTATTGTTGGTATATTTGTTTTAGACATACCTACGCATTTTTTAGGATATTCTGTGGTCCGTTAGAATTCAGACCTTTGGTCTGTTAGCAGAAATGTGCTTTTACAGGGTTTTTAAATAGTAACATAAACAGGTTTTAAAGTTGAAAATTGATACGAATTCAAATTTTTAAAATGACGCTAAATACACCAAATAAAGAATAATTAATTTGTATTATTTAGATAATTAGGACAACTGTTCGAATCTAGAGTGTTATTTTCATAACGTTTCGGCCAATGTAAGCGTTGACATTCTTCCGTTGTGTCTTTTTACCAACCTTTGGAATCTTTCTATCCAACTCTTGAATCTTTCTACTAACCTTTGGAATCTTTCTATCCAACTCTTGAATCTTTCTGTCGAACTAAGAAATCTGCATGAGATTTCGTACAGAATCCTTTATTTAATTCAAAAAAGTTGCTCTATAAACCATGACAGAGTAAGTAAAATTTAGTTTAAAGTGAACTCTTCTGGAAGGTGAAGGCTTAATCCTCAATGCGGAGGATCCTAAAAATACAATTGCGAATTACTTAAGCTTTCTAAATAAAAGTATGCTACCCACATGGATTAAATAAAGAGTTCAGTGCAAAATTCTCGAGTTTGACAAAATACATCTGAATAAGTCCTAAGCAATTCGCAATTGTATTTTTAGTGTAACCTGCACCGAGGATTGAACCTTAAACTTTCGGAAAAGTATAATTTTCAACTGAATGTACCAAATACTTTATCAACTGCGCTACGAATAATTTATTGGCATGTAAGTTAATATTATATTTCTGAGATGATTATTGATAATTTGCATTTTTTCCAAATACTGTTCTCATCTTCAGTGTTATTCGTACATTTTTATCAATCTAATCTCCAACCTACTTGACGGAGGTGTGAATCAATCTGTTGAACTCATGAATCTGAACGGAATTCCGAACTAAATCCTCTATTTAATCAAGGGGGTAGCATGCTTTCGACCGTGAAGAAATCTTAAGTAATTCGCAATGGAATTTTTATTCTCATCCACACTAAGAATTAAATGTTCAACCTTTAGAAGAGTATCACTCAGAACTGCATTTTACTTAATACTTTATCCGAAAGGGCCCATGGTGTAACGGATAACGTACTAAATTAGGAACCGAACGCTGCCGGATATCCCTGCTAGTTATTAAATACCGTATATTTTAAGGTGAAATGACTGTAGCATACTCAACATTAATGCCGGTCTCAAAACGATGATAGAAAAATGGCGTGTATTGACATTTAAAGCTGGAAGTCAGCGATCATTTCATATTTCTGCAGTATTTAAATCGTGATCATCTTTCTGTAAAAGAATTTGTGTCGTCCCTCACACCACCACCATCAACACCACCATCACCAAAAGCGTTTTGTTCACAGATCAAACATTTTATATATTTCATTGGCAGTATCGATCTGTCTACTCAAGATGTATCTGCAACGTCTTGTAACAAAGGTCAATTTAAACTCAATTTTCACCCATATTTGACTTTTCATCTTTCGAAAATCGTCACAAGTTCTTAATCGCACCTGTCAATCAATCACCCGTTTACATAATCGATTATTAGATACAGATCATCTCATTTATGCTCAAGTCAAAAGTGTCTGTGTATTCTGGTACATTCGAGCAGCTTCGAATAAAATGGGATCTCTAAGATGCCGAGCTCTAATAATAAACTCTTGGTGCTGCCTGCCGGATTTGTCTCTGCTGTTCATCTTGCGAAACGATTTCGTAATCAACGGTTTTAAACTTACCTAATATTCCTTGATTGTCGAGGTTCTTGTGAGCCAAGAAATATTTCTTAAACAGTTTCTGGTTATTTTATAATTAGACATTGATTATCTCATGTATACCTAATAAAATTCAAAGGCTTTAGTATATTTTGATACCCTTCAACGGCACCCAATTACAAGGTGGTAGTAAGATAGCAAGCGTGACTATTAGTCAATCCTTTGGATGTGAATCGACCGTACATCTTGAAACAACTTGAGAATCGACGGTTTTACACATATCTTATCTTTCCTAATAACCGAAATTCTTGTCAGAAATAATATTGCTGACTGTGCTTTCGCCTTTTCCAAAGCCAATCAACAATCCCTGATTGTTTTCATATGAATATTAATGAACATATTATGTTAACAAATGTTTTAATGACTTATCTAGGTTTTATTAAATTACTTTAATTACTATTATTTCGAGAAATCTATTAATCATAGAGGAAAATAAATTTATAATTGAATAACATCAAATATTAAGTATTTTAAAATATACAAATGGCATACACAAACAGATGTTTGGATGTTTGTTTGCTAAAGTATATATTTGTATCATTGATGTTGTATCATTGATTTAAATCATAGTGAGCCATTTTAATCGCTCATATAATTTATGAACAGAAATAAAATAGATTTAGAAACAAGCCTCGAAGTTGAAATTTGTCCACAGATTTCAACATTACATTGAGTTTCATTCCTCTAAGAGACAATTGTCAGACTTTGTTTAGTTATGTGAATTATTATAATGTGTTTATTCCTGACTCGTATAATGAGGTCATAAAAAAGCAAACAGGTATATTACATAACAACATACCATTTGAAGTTGTCTGTATTATTGCATTCACATAAATAACAAAATAAATCTTAGATGTAGGAAACCCGGTGTAATGTTGTGACCTGTCTGTAATTTAACTAAGAATTTAATATATACTATTATATGTAGTAGTAATAGTAGTTCATGCCTCTACGTAAACTATTATGAAGCGATATAATATATTATGCATAGATTTTCAGTATTTACTCCAACAGTGCTCATTAAGTGAGTAGAACTAGATTCTAAGTTATGAAAAGATATTTATGGCAAGTAAGCTACACATAGGCTTCTGAATTTCATCCCCTTATGAAATCGTCAGGTTTTAGAATTCGTATTTAGTTTAGCTAACTAATCAATCAAATTCACTGGTATTCCCTCCCATGTGCCAATGTTTTTATTAACCAATGATAGCTTTATTCTCAATCAAAACCTCTGCTGACTTTACTTGACAACTTCTTTTATTTTGTTTTATATAAGAGAGATACATCGTTTTGTGAATATGTCCAATTAATAGGTGACCTTATTTTTACATATGCGTACTTAAAATAGTTTTATTTCTACGTTAAATGTTGGTTTAGACTAATTTTTATGTAATTATTATATTTTATTCTATTTTACTCACTTATTATTATCAAAATGTAAAATTTATCCCTTGCATACAGTTGTTTGTTATTTCACTTCTACATATTAATAGGTTTTAGAGACTTTAAAGTTCCAAATTTCAAATTTCTCATTTTAACCTAATCTACACGGCTTGTCTAAATTTGTACATGTGGTATTATTTACCCGTGGTATTTACCCGTAGTATTTACGATTCGATGATTGGCGAGCGTCAGATTCGTTTGAATTTCTAAAAATGGGTCGAAAAACAGCAATAGCGACCCATTACTGAAAATTCAAAGGAAGCGGATGTTCGCAAATAATCGATTAAAAATAGTACAAGCCAGTACATTTAGAAATTTAGACAGCCCTTATCTGAATTGAAAATTAAAATTTTAAAACTTTAAGGAGCCCCCAAATCTATTAAACCATAGAAGTCAAATAATAAACAGCTGTATAATCAAAAACTGAAATAAATTCAGGAAAAAATCTTCCACTCTAAATTAAGTAAACCGTTCGTGATTTTTTATAAAACAAAAATAAAATTTAAAAAAATGAACAATAAAGAATGCATTTTAAAAACTTAAATATTTAAATAATTGTTTTTATATCCATTTATAGTTTTTAATTAATTCGATACTCTTTAAATAATTTGAATTTATTTCAATTTGTTAAATTGTTATAGTCCATAAGAAATGGAAATTTTAAGAAATACCTCCACGAACAGATTTTTGTTAATTAACTTATCATTTGTAATATGAAGTTTACAAACATGACTATACTTGTATTTTCCTAACAAATGCCTTTCATACCAGCAGCGGTGGCTAAATACCGCTAATCTATATTTATTTATTATTGCAATTATTTCTGCTCCTTTAAGAATAAATGTTTCTTAGCAGTTGAGCACTGTCTCTGAAAGAGAAGTTGGTCAGTTTGCATACGTGCGAAGTCGCGACCTCCCAGTAGATTGACATCTAATAACGTTTATACGGTTGACGTAGGCTCTGGCGTTAAGTTCCTTACAAATGGAGACAGAGATGGCTTCGTTCTGCGATTCGGATCCCACGAACAGCAGCAATCATAACTCCTACACTGATGATTCCGGACGGATACAACACTAGTTTTGTAGGTATCAAAAATAATTATTTATAATTTTTTATGTCTTTGTGAGAAATACAAAAATTGATTATATATCTATCCGAATTTAATTTTTATTTCAAGACTTTTTCAATATGAATTATTTGAGGGAAAAGGAAAATCATCATTTGAAAATATGTAGTGCGTCTATGACACAAAAATAATGTTTTTGTTCCACTTCTTTTTTCGAACGAAACATAGACAATATAAATCGAAATATTTCCGATGTTTCTCTTTTCTTTATATGGAATGAGGTGTAAAAAAGTAAAAGTTGCGTTAAATACGTTTTAGTTTGCTGATTAGAGAAGATGAATTGTAAAAGCCGCTGATTAAACAAAACTTATTTCAAATAAATTTAATGCGTTTAGCTTGTTTAATATTATTGGATTCCATGTTTTAGTTTAAGTCAGTCAACTTCAGAAAGACTTGAAATAACTAAACACTCATAAACGTAAAACATGTTTTTCTTTTCCATTATAATTTCTTGAATTTTCACAATCACACACATACATAAACACACACACATGCACACACACATATATGTGTGTGTGTGCATGTGTGTGTGATTGTGTGTGTGTGTGACAATAAGAATTACGTATATAAATGAATAACTTTGGATGGCTTAAAACAACGCATATTTTTATATAAAAATGTATTATCTTAAATCAGATGTATTTCGATGCTATACATCCTTGTCAATAGAAAAGTTGTTGTTTTTTTTTTCTTGATCCGCATGGTGTAATTCTACGAGAGAGAGAGAGAGTGCTAGTCATTGGGGCTTGATTACGGTCTGATTTATTATCAAAAAACATATGCATTGTTTTTAGACTTCCAAACATTCTTTATGATTAATGTACAACGCTTCAAAAGCAGTTAATATTTTGATATTTTTCATTGATTAATTTTGCACAGCTTACGCGATACCCTGAGGACGGCTGTTCTCTTTAAAAATAAAACCTTATCAAGACCCATACACTCTCTCTCTCTCCCTCTCTCCCTCTCTCTCTCACTCTCGCTCTCTTCTGAAAAATTACACCATGTAAAAAAAAGAAAAACCGATTCTTCATTGACAAGGATATGATTTGGACAACTACATTTGTTTATACAAAAAATGCGTTGTTTACGTAATACGTAATTTTTATTTTCAATTTATGTGAAACACTACAAAAGCTGGTTGTATTTTAATATTTTCATTAAGTATTTATATATATATATATATATATATATATATATATATATATATATATATATTATAACTGTTTACTTTTCAAATATTGTTAATTTCAATGTATACCGTTTTCATTTAACGGGTTGAGACTGTTATGATCAAAACTGAATCACCGTTAATTTCGAGTGAAGCTCAATGCATCTATTTTATAGGTGCTATATTTGTACTATATATATAGTACAAAGTTTTGTTGAAATTTAAAGACTTACATTTTTTCTTTTTTGCAACTTTTGTTTATTTCATCTTAGATTTCTTCATTACAGCCGTTTTGTTAATGGGATGGCAATTTTATGATTTTATGTGTTCATAAAAATTCCCTGTTCCCACCAACCGATCAGACGTTGTTTCCATTCGATGTTACCAACAAAAAGTTGATTTTGTACATGAAAAACCTGGTGTTTGGGGGAAAGAAATTCCATCCCCACGTTATCTTGGGTGTCATGCTAACCAAAATTTCTGTTTAAAACCTTGATTTCGTTTTTTTTTTTAATTTTCATTTCGAGACTTTTCTGTTTTAACCTTGATTCCGTATTTTTTATTTTTTGTTTTAATTTCCAGAAAACATGTAAGTCCGTGGATTTCAACAAAGTTTTGTACTATATATATATATATATATATATATATATATATATATATATATATATATATATGTGTGTATGTGTGTGTGTGTGTGTGTGTGCGTACGTGTGTGTGTACACATTTATGCATATAGGTAGAAACTGGCTGTTGTAATAAGCATATTTTTTGTAAGTTCGACTACTTCTCAATCCTTCTGGATTCACCCTCAGAGACAGATTAATCTAACTGGCTTTGAACAATTTATTTTATTTTTTTTATTTTTTATGACACGTATATTTTTTCGTTGGTTTATTATTTTAATGTCTTTACAAACATTTAAGGATGTTACTGCTATTGGTAAAGTTCTATTTATCAATAGGTGTTTGAGTTTGCTTTAGTAATCCTCCTAGTATCTCAAGTGTACGTTAATTATTGGTATCTTCAAGTAGAGATGTGGTGTTGACTAAAATCTTTCTAAATTGAAATGAGGGAACGAAATATTGTTAAGTAGTTTATTATAGCACTATTTAAGGAGCGACATATGGTCAATCTGCCTGTACATTTATATATATATATATATATATATATATATATATATATATATATAACGTGACCGTAGCTTGAACGTAAAAGCATTATTGACTCCTTAAGAGGCAAAGGTTAACTCCAAGACAGAAGACGACAAAACCAAATGACTGCCCAACGGTGATTTTCTATCTCTTGTCTAGCGCTAATTATAAGAAGTTTCATACAATTAGATATCGCAGGAATATATATATATATGTGTGTATATATATATATATATATATATATATATATATATATAATGTGTGTGTATTGGTATATATATAGATATGTGTATATATGTGTGTGTGTATTTATATGCATATATATGTGTATATATGTATATATACGAATATATATGTAATGCGTGTATATGTGTGTGTGTATATATATATATGCGTATATATGTGTGTATGTCAGGTCATGTCATATGCTACTGGTACCATGTAACCCAGTACTACCTGCCTCATGGTCGGGTCACCGGCGACTAAACTGCTTCCCCCACCAGACTTGTTTGGTGAGGAGGGTGGCTAGTCTCCCTTAAGGATTAAAAACAAGACCTTCCAAAGGGCGAATGAATCCTTTTTCGGGGTTAACGGCCAACTAGCACAGTGTATGTTTGGTGAAGGCAATATTTCTAAGAGAAGCAAATCTCTGATTCAAAAAACCATAAATCGGGAGACCAGTACCTGCATTAAGCTGGTCTGCAGTTTAACTTGTTGCTGGCTATCTTCCTCTTGCTTGTTGTCGGATCTCAACATTTGGAACCGAGAGAGAGACTTAGCTGTCGTACAAAGCTAAGACTCTGTAACATCATTTGTGTATAGATACTCCTTCAAGCATATGTCTATTAAAATGTTCCAGTGGAGATGGAAGTCATTGTTGGGCTCATGAACTTTAAGTGTCTGAGGGAGTGGCACTCGTCTGACAAGACGTTGCAATCATTATATATGTGTGCATATATGTATATATTTGCGTATATATATGTGTGTATATGAATGTATATGTATGCGTATATGTATATATGCACGTATGTATATATATATCCATATATGCATATATATATGTGTATGCACGTATATATATATATATAATTATATATATATATATATATATATATATATATATATATATATATATATATATAATATAATTATTCGGAGTTAAACAAAAATGTATTAAATCTGGTTAAAATATTTATTATCAACGCAATTACAAATTATCGTTCAACAAATCATCTCTCCAGTAAGAGAGAAACGAAAGAGAAAACGTCTGATGAGATTATTTAAGGTTCGCCACTGGAGCACATAAATATTCATTTTAGACTCAAACGTATCTAGTGCATTAGAACTATTTCTGGAATCCAACAAATTTAAACTGTAAATTAATTCTGCCACTGAAGACATATTTGCCGACGCACCTATGTTATTAATGGCCAACTGGTTTTAAACGATTGAAACGCACAAAAAAAAAAATACAACGAATAAAATCGAACACGTGCTTCCAATAATAATAAATATCCTGTGTTGCGACATTATATTTAGCAGCAATGCGCTTTTGTTGTTTGGCATTCGGATTCCTCCCGCTACTGTGTTTTTCAAACAGTATCAACATGCAGAAATATTTCGGTATAGCTAAAGTAAGGAGTTGAGTATCAAGGTGTTTGTTCACAGTATATTTAAAACCCCTACGTATTGACGTATTAGTAGAGTTGGGGGCGCAGGAAAAAAATTCCAAGGCAATCAGTCTGAAGAAAGAATTTCACTTTATTAGACCACCATATAGTCGTTCAATTTTTGAAATAGATCCACAAAAAGACCGAAACTCCGCATTTTAGACGATTCTTTTCTCTCCATGAATGAGCGTTGTATCTTTAATGAAAAAACAAACAAAGAAAAGCAAATCGGCATTTTTCACCATGTTTTAAATTTATCCATTATGATAAGGAAACCTATCTTCAAATGTATTTCATTTGGATGATACATGAAAACGTTTAAGTAGAAACTGATATGTCTTATATACACGGGTAGAAATACTTGAATTACTTCCGCTCTCGATTTTGCCAATGTGACGGATCATCACAGACGTTCGATTCTGCAACGATGTTCCTCGCCTAATATTTGTACATCATATGATAACAATAATATTTGTACATCATATGATAACAATATTATTTGTACATCATATGATAACAATAATATTTGTACATCATATCATAAAAATTATATTTCTGCATCATATGCTAACAATAATATTTGTACATCATATGATAACAATAATATTTATACATCATATTATAACAATAAAATTTCTGCATCATATGATAACATTATTATTTCTGCATTATATGATAACAATAATATTTCTGCATCATATGATAACAATAATATTTGTACATCATATGATAACAATAATATTTGTACATCATATGGTAACAATAATATTTGTACATCATATGATAACAATAATATTTCTGCATTATATGATAACAATAATATTTCTGCATCATATGATAACAATAATATTTGTACATCATATGATAATAATAATAATATTTGTAAATCATATGATAACAATAATATTTCTGTATCATATGATAACAATAATATTTGTACATCATATGATAATAATAATATTTGTACATCATATGATAACAATAATATTTCTGCATCATATGATAACAATTATACTTCTGCATCATATGATAACAATAATATTTGTACATCATATGATAACAATAATATTTGTACATCATTTGATAACAATAATAGTTCTACATCATATGATAACAATAATATTTGTACATCATTTGATAACAATAATATTTGTACATCATATGATAACAATAATATTTCTGCATTATATGATAACAATAATATTTGTACATCATATGATAACAATAATATTTCTGCATCATATGATAACAATAATATTTGTACATCATATGGTGACAATAATATTTGTACATCATATGATAACAATAATATTTGTACATCATTTGATAACAATAATATTTGTACATCATATGATAACATAAATATTTCTGCATTATATGATAACAATAATATTTGTACATCATATGATAACAATAATATTTCTGCATCATATGATAACAATAATATTTGTACATCATATGGTGACAATAATATTTGTACATCATATGATAACAATAATATTTGTATATCATATGATAACAATAATATTTCTACATCATATGATAACAATAATATTTGTACATCATACGATAACAATAATATTTGTACATCATATGATAACAATAATATTTCTACATCATATGATAACAATAATATTTTTACATCATATGATGACAATAATATTTGTACATCATATGATAACAATAATAGTTCTACATCATATGATAACAATAATAGTTCTACATCATATGATAACAATAATATTTGTACATCATATGATAACAGTACTATTTGTACATCATATGATAACAATAATATTTGTACATCATATGATAACAATAATAGTTCTACATCATATGATAACAATAATAGTTCTACATCATATGATAACAATAATAGTTCTACATCATATGATTACAATAATAGTTCTACATCATATGATAACAATAATATTTCTGCATCATATGATAACAATAATAGTTCTACATCATATGATAACAATAATAGTTCTACATCATATGATAACAATAATAGTTCTACATCATATGATAACAATAATAGTTCTACATCATATGATAACAATAATAGTTCTACATCATATGATAACAATAATAGTTCTATATCATATGATAACAATAATAGTTCTACATCATATGATAACATTAAAAGTTCTACATCATATGATAACAATAATAGTTCTACATCATATGATAACAATAATAGTTCTACATCATATGATAACAATAATAGTTCTACATCATATGATAACAATAATATTTGTACATCACATGATAACAATAATAGTTCTACATCATATGATAACAATAATAGTTCTACATCATATGATAACAATAAGAGTTCTACATCATATGATAACAATAATATTTCTGCATCATATGATAACAATAATATTTGTACATCATATGATAACAATAATAGTTCTACATCATATGATAACAATAATAGTTCTACATCATATGATAACAATAATAGTTCTACATCATATGATAACAATAATAGTTCTACATCATATGATAACAATAATAGTTCTACATCATATGATAACAATAATATTTCTGCATCATATGATAACAATAATATTTGTACATCACATGATAACAATAATAGTTCTACATCATATGATAACAATAATATTTTTACATCATATGATAACAATAATATTTCTACATCATATGATAACAATAATATTTGTACATCATATGATAACAATAATATTTGTACATCATATGATAACAATAATATTTGTACATAATATGATAACAATAATAGTTCTACATCATATGATAACAATAATAGTTCTACATCATATGATAACAATAATAGTTCTACATCATATGATAACAATAATAGTTCTACATCATATGATAACAATAATAGTTCTACATCATACGATAACAATAATAGTTCTACATCATATGATAACAATAATAGTTCTACATCATATGATAACAATAATAGTTCTACATCATATGATAACAATAATAGTTCTACATTATATGATAACAATAATAGTTCTACATCATATGATAACAATAATAGTTCTACATCATATGATAACAATAAGAGTTCTACATCATATGATAACAATAATATTTCTGCATCATATGATAACAATAATATTTCTACATCATATGATAACAATAATATTTCTACATCATATGATAACAATAATATTTCTACATCATATGATAACAATAATAGTTCTACATCATATGATAACAATAATAGTTCTACATCATATGATAACAATAATAGTTCTACATCATATGATAACAATAATAGTTCTACATCATATGATAACAATAATAGTTCTACATCATATGATAACAATAAGAGTTCTACATCATATGATAACAATAATATTTCTGCATCATATGATAACAATAATATTTGTACATCATATGATAACAATAATATTTCTACATCATATGATAACAATAATAGTTCTACATCATATGATAACAATAATAGTTCTACATCATATGATAACAATAATAGTTCTACATCATATGATAACAATAATAGTTCTACATCATATGATAACAATAATAGTTCTACATCATATGATAACAATAATAGTTCTACATCATATGATAACAATAATATTTCTGCATCATATGATAACAATAATATTTGTACATCATATGATAACAATAATAGTTCTACATCATATGATAACAATAAGAGTTCTACATCATATGATAACAGAATAATATGCACTTATTTTATGAACCGTTGATGATATTTCAAATATAAAGAGTTTTTTTTTTATATTTGCGCTATATAACACCATATACTGCTGATTAAGTTTTAACAATTGTGGCCATCGTAGGAAACAAGGATATATTAAATCTGTAGCTGTAAAAAGATGCCGATTACGATCTAAACTTCAGAAGGAACTCTTATTCGCCTAACATAAATTATAACAAGGGCAAATTTCGCACACCAACGCTTTTTCTCGTCTGTTCAAATTTCGACTCCACGTCGACTTTTAATCCGTCTTGCTTTAAGTCTTTGTTGTCTTTATACATGCAAATTACGCATGTAAATTAGTTGTTTACGCATGCAGATTAGTTTCAATTATAAATATAAACTATTATGAACACTGATTCTTTTCTTGATAGGAAAATAGTCGCTTGACACGCGAAACATCTTTGAAGCTGGTAAGTGTTCGAATAATTCGATCCCGTGACGTTGCTAATATGGGATAATATAGGTTTTTAGTTTATTTTTCAGTTTTCTCATCCATTTTCTTTTGCTAGAAATGGGGAATTCTACTGGATGTCAGATATTCACTCGCCATTGCTGAAACTCTTACTGTCCCTCGAAGTGCAATTGGTGTTATATTTATTGCACCTGATTCACCGGATATATTCTCCATATAGTTTTTAAATTATTTTTCATGGGTTTGATAGCATCTGTCAATACAGAACTTATAGTGATTTCCATGGATTTTAGCTTCTTTTCATCGTACATGAGACCTTAATATTTCCTTATCCCCCCTCTCTCTCTCTCTCTCTCTCTCTCTCTCTCTTTCACACACACACACACACACACTTTCTCTTTATATATATATATATATATATATATATATATATATATATATATATATATATATATATATATATATATATATATATATATATATCTGTTACAATATTTTTGACTAATGAGGGCATGGTCCCTGAAAGTCACGAGATTCTATTTAATATATATAAACGATGCTGCTAAGAACTGACGAATCAAATTAATTCACGTTCTGCTACCAACCAATCAGAAACCAGAATTACTCCATAAATGTTAAACCTTTCCGGTAGCAATCTCGCATATGTTTTCTACGTGTCAACACTGGAAGAATCTTTTGCTGTGTGGCTTCCAACTCAAGAATTGTCTACTAAGAAGCAGTCAACTCCAGGACTTGTATAGCACAACTAACCATCGGAAACTGTTCTGAAATCAAACATGGCTTTCAACTCAAGAGGTTATGGGCCAGTACGATTCTCTCTTTCTTTCTCTCTCCCTCTCTCTTTCTCTCTCTATCTATCTCTCTCCCTCTCTCTCTCTCTCTCTCTCTCTCTCTCTCTCTCTCTCTCTCTCTCTCTCTCTCTCTATCTATTTCTCAGCTCTGTTTAAGCCAACATCATTAGGAACACTGAATTTAACTATGGTTGCTACTTTCTTCCTCATAACCAATAGCTGTCAAGTTTAACAAGTATGCTGCTCCACGAATTGCATAGTCATAGTAGATGTTGTATGACTTATTTCCAACAGTTGTATCCGGTATATGTTCCCATGACTTTCTGCTACACTGGATATTCATTTTACTAATAGTCTAGAGGAGATATTTATACCACGTTGCCTTCTACAGTAGCCGTAATGTTTCTACGGTATTTAGAAAGATGGTTAGCTTCCTAACTCTCCAGCATTTGCGCTCAGTAGTTTGTCGTCAATCGAAAGGGCGCAATAAACAACGTATGATTTTGAATTACAATTTTTTTATTCCGATTATAATCGGTAAAGTCTCACACTAAAACTATGTATATCTCTGCTCTTCTTTAAAAACGAAGGACAAAACATGATGAAACGCGTCATAAAAATATAAAATCATGTATAACATTTGTAATGCAGTGCACTTTTACACACGTGTTAACATGTAGATACTCGGGACCCAACACTTTGTAGACTCAGTCGCAAAGGAGACAAAGACAAGGAATAGGAAAGAAATTCAACTCGCTATTTCAGATTTTAAGAAAAGACCTGTATTCCTTATTCTCCCACCACGCGTGACTTTTTGTTACGGCTGTGACGTCATACACATTGCTAACGTGATCGTCATCTCCTCGAACGGGATCGTCTTTTTATATCTTTTCATCCTCGACATGACGTCACTTCGCACACAGCTCGCCATACTTGTGTCCGCGCTCTTATATATACATATATATATATATATATATATATATATATATATATATATATATATATATATCCAGACATTTCTTTTACATGAGTTAACACTTATTAAGGCCTGAAAGCAACTCGAGGATGAGGGTTAATGAGTGTAAGATCGTCGATGAGACAACAGCGTAATGATTAGTAGTGATTGATATTGGTAAAATGTGATTATTTAAGAGAACTTGTTTACATTGGACTTGAAAACGACCCTGCTGTAGTCAGCTAGAAAGCAGTCCCGCACTATAGCATTACACAAGCGAGCAGTGCTAGGAAAGAAACTTTATTCATGGAATTTACGTTTAGATTTAGACATAAATAGAGAATAGGGGAAATTGTTGACAGTGGTTGTAGTTAGACGAGTTGTTTAATATAAAATTTATCATTAACAAGAAATATTGCTGCCAGAGGGTCTTGATTGATCTACTCAATATGATATTAATTATTTTCTCTCTCTGGTGAATTGGACAATAAGCTTGTTAACAGGGGAAAGTAGAATCCCGAGGTTGATAGCAATCTTATCTTGATTATGTTCTCTATTCAGATTAACTTGTAATTTCACTTCTCTAAAATTTTACCAATTCTAATATTGCTGTAAGGCTGACCTGAGTCACCCCTAAAAACCAAGAATTAAGACGAAAATAAAACAATTCCCCAAGAAATAATAGTTTCTTAGCCCCTCTCTTTCTCTTTCTCATAAACCGGACACAAACCAGGAACTGCTATCCAGAGTCCCTCATCATCTCCCTCTACCCCCTCTCTCTCTCTCTCTCTCTCTCTCTCTCTCTCTCTCTCTCTCTCTCTCTCTCTCTCTCTTTTCCTTACGAATCCCTAGCCAACAAGACAGACGAGTAGCCAGTACACTGTTAACCCCGAAATCAGTGAGACGTATGTTGCCGGCGAACATTATTAACAAGAGGTGTACTCACTTCAAAATGTAAAAAGTCAAATAAAGTTCTTTCCTTTTAAAGGTTAACATTTGTATTACTTTTATTATTCCAACAAAATCTAACGAGGACAAGTGTCAGCCAGTGTTAAAATGCTTTGGCTCTTTGTGCCATACTTAAATGGTGATATATGATATATTACTGTCTAAAACACGGATGAACTTGTTTCTCTACGATGAAAGGGTATTAAACAATGTGCGTTTTAATATTGAGATAATCCATCTCCCGAAAAAAGATACTCTAGGTTGGGACAAAAATTAAAATTGCCTAATTCTAGAAGGATTTCTCCTTCAATAGTTGTATACATAAACAATAAACGGTAGCGTTCGAACTTCTGTTCGGACGCTACCGTTTATTGTTTATGTATACAATTATTGAAGGAGAAATCCTTCTAGAATTAGGCAATTTTAATTTAATACACTTTGCTCCTATGCCAATTAGTATAAAATATTGATGTTTCAAACTTTTATTGCTGTTCTATACGGATCTGAACGTTGGTGTCGACGAAGGAGGCAGAGCTTTCAAACATGTGTGAATTATTATTCTGAGGTGTCTATTCACTTCTGTTATGTTTGCATGTGTTTATGATGCTGTTGATTAACCAAATATTATTTTATATTTTTTTAAGTTCAAATGGAAGCGTGATGCGTTCTTATCCTTGAGTCATACACGCAGAAACCCAGTCGCTGTAATCAATACGAAAACAAAATTTAATCATGATTATTCATACCTTGGTTGCTCGTTGTTCTTTTATGCTCTTCTACGTGACGCTCCTATGATTAAAGTTTCTGATTCATATTTTCAGAAATACTAACTCTGCACAACATGATGGAAAACAGCGATTATTTATTCAACCTAAGCTTCGCTCCGAATCACTGAGTAACTTTTAACTCGGGAGGATAAAGTTCACCTTTGCTAACCACTTGGGTTAGGGCTATACAGGCAGCAAACAAATCTCTTCAATCATTACGGAAACATTAATGTTTACAAATTGTTATTCATACTTTGACCCTGGTTGATGTACGTGCATCTGACATGAGCCTCCCAGACTGAGGAAACGGCGTCCTATAATTACCTTTTGATAAAAGACAACGAGACGTTTATTCAATATGATTTTCGTTCCAAATCGCTGCCTAATGTGACAGACATACAGACAGGGAAAAATCGAAATTACTTATTGTCATATCTTTCAGTTCATGTCAATCCACATCAGACGCCGATGCATGCTACTAGGCAAACATTTTATATCATTTTTTCCTCTGTAATATCATATCTGTTTTTAGTACATTCCCACATCCTAAGCAGTTTTCAACTCGGGAACATCACGTTGACCTCAGCTGACCTCTTAGCGGTTTCTATTTTCTATTGTTCTCCAATAGCTAAATTACATACACATTGTATGCGATATTTAAGAAGAGCTTCAGAGAATTTTCTGATGTGCTTGTCCATGAGAACCCGTTAGAAATAATTGTAATGTGAGTAAATTTGTTTTATTTCTATTCTTCAAGAAAGTTCAGAAAATTCCG
The DNA here is from genome assembly GCF_053919585.1 of Euprymna scolopes. Lineage (NCBI taxonomy): Eukaryota > Metazoa > Mollusca > Cephalopoda > Sepiida > Sepiolidae > Euprymna > Euprymna scolopes. Next base: position 117,340,330 of record NC_136503.1, on the reverse strand, counting down.
GATGACCAAACTGTCTGGTCGACTAAAATACTCATTATATCTTGATTTGGAGCTGACAGCAATATTATGACTGCGGAACAGAAATGCAGACAGCGTTCAGTTGCAAAGATAGTCAATCAGACTAACGGATAATGTGACATTAGATAAAACGAGTCGCCTTTGACGCCATTGCTAAAATTAGGATCAAGATTTAATGCAGCGAATGTAACTCAAATGACGTCATTTCAGTAAAAGTGTTCTTTTCTTTTCACTCTCTTTCTTTCTTGCGTTAGATTTCTTCGTCGTTTATCTTTACTTCCATTTTCTTTCTCTCTCATGTATATAAGTATTCTTATCCTCCATTTTGTCACATTAGTACTCTCTGACGCTCTCCATTTCAATACTGTCTTTGTATTTCATTGCTATCATCTTCCTCTCTCTTTCTCTTTCTCTGTCCTTTTCATTTTCTCCCTCTCTCTCTCTCTCTCTCGCTCTCTCTCTCTCTCTATTTCATGAATATTTTTATTTCTTATCCCCCAATTTAATTCCCTGTCTCTATCCACCATCTAATGTATTTTCATTTCTAATTTCTACATATATGCCTTTGCGTTTAATTTCTCTATATTATGCTCTTTCCCCATCTTTTTCTCTCCCTCTCTCCATCTCTTCCTCTTTCTCACAAACAAACTTATATTTGTATTTCTTATCGTACACTTAATTTCTGTTTTTATTTAACTTGGTAATCCTTTTTCTCTCTCATTTCTAATGAAGTTTTGATATTTTTCTGTTCGCCCTATCTCTCTCCTTTTCTCCCTTTTATTTCTCCCTGTCTCACCTCTTCTACTTGTTTTATTTTTCTCGTCCATCTTTCTGAAATCAATTAAAATATACGACTGATCTAGAAGTTGGCCTCGTTTCAGTTGGGTTTCATTGATTCCGAAATAGCTTGTTAAATTTCAGTTCGCATCTTTCAATCGTGAGTGTATCTTTTTTTCTTTCTGAGATTCTTATTGATTGCTTGGTTCTTGAAGAAAAATTGACTTTGAAATTTATTCGTCTTTCTTGTCATTACATCTTTCTTGTCATTACATCTTTCTTGAAGTTTATACGCGATATCCATTGCTTTTTCTGCTTCTCTTCAAGTCTGTTATCTCTATTTTCTCACTCTTAGTATGGAGTGTTGTTGTTATATTTCGGCTGGTGAATCTCTGTCCCAATTGAGAGTTTTTTGGTAAACTACAGAAACGTATCCGGAATTTGATTAACCTCATCATGTCTTTTTCTCTGTATCCTATCTCTTACAGACGTTATATTGCTGGTATTGTTATAAATATTATTAGGCGTGTGGTCTTCAGAATTGTCTAGTGGTCTCCGTCAATTCGCTGTTTTGATGTCTCATTGCAATACAGCTTCCTAATTCAGTAGTTTATTTTCAAGAGCTGAAAGCTTGTGAAACTCTAGTCCAGGTGACTATTTTCCACCTAACTTTTTTCTTGATCTTTTCGAGACTAAGGTAGAAGGAAAACCTGCCTCTGTGATAATTGTCTTTCACGCTTGTTAGGCTCCTTACATCAAGTGAATTTATATTGTTTGGGCGATTTCCATATAAATAATCATTTTTTTCATTTACCTCTTTATTCACTTTATTGCTTTTATTTCTCTCATATCTTATAATGAATTGCTCTCCTACCCATTACTTTGCTTTTTCCCTCTCCTTCCCCCTTTCTCTCTCTCTCTCTCTCTTTCTCACACATACACACACACACTCTCTCTCTCTCTCTCTCTCTCTCTTTCTATTCCCTGTGCCACTCTGTCATTAAATTCTTCTCTGCCGCTTTTTTGTCCTTTTCTATTTTCCTTCCCTTTACCATTTTAAAGTGTATCTTCGAGTGAAAAATAATACAAAAATATAATATTTTAGAATAAGTTTATTTTGATAGGTACAATAATAGACACCAAAGTGGTAAAGCAACAACTAGTTGTTGCAACGGGCCGATAAGTTGGGTGCCAATCAACTGTACAACTAAGAAAATAGATACAAGAGAAGATACGACAAGTGGCAAACTGAGGATAAACACAGATGGACAGTTGTAAATGAAACGTTGTGTTTATTCTACCATAAATACACTAGGAAAATGTAGAGGAAACTGGAGAAAGTCGATCGATGACCACATTAGAAGCAGGAAGGTTGGAGAACAGAATATATTGTACCTGGACACAGCGGGGACAAGATGATCAGGAATGCAACAAACTGGATAGCGGGAAGGGTGCAGACAGGATCCTGGACAACATGAGATGACGTCACACGGAGATTGACGTAGACATCGCTTAGGTGCGATGAGATGTTTTAGGTAGGCCTAGTCCACGTGGACGTGGCCAAAGGATGGATTGACAGGAATAGGGTTTGCAAGTACTGGAAGTGAGGACGCCGGATTTTGGACAGCAGGGAATGACGTCATCCGGAGCGTGATGCGATTTCCCTAAGCGACAATAAGAGGCAATGAGAAGTCTCAGGTAGACCCGGTCAGTGTAGACATAATCAAGAACTGGGTCGACAGGAATAGACCTTGCAGGAATAAAAGAGTGGAAGCTGTATTCTGGATATCATGAACTGACGTCACACGGAGATTGGCGTGGATGTACCTAAGATGGGATGAGATGTCTCAGGTGGGTTCGGTCCGTATCGACGTGGCCAAGGGCTTGATCGACAGGAACAGTGGTTGTAAGAATAGCTGAAAGTGAGGAAGATGGCTCCTTGCGTCGACGATGCCTGAAACAGAGTCAAATGTTGACGGGTATTTGAACAGGACATCGGATGCTGATGGGCACTGAAGTAAAGAGCCGGGCGTCAGCGGGCACTTAATGAATGTCCATGGAGGTTTGGTTGTCTCGTCTGTTGTTGGATAGAGTTGATAGACTCTAAAGGATTAGGATTGATGTTTGTTGTGCTTGACATTTTACAACTAGGGTGAAGTCAGGGGCTTAGTGTTGGTTCTTGGCTAAATTTATTGAGATGTTCAAACTACGGTTGGGCAAGTCTGAACCATATGCTGGCTTCATACCAGCTATTACCTCTATCTAAATATCACGTCGGAGTCACCACTTTTTGGAGCGAGTTAGGCTAAAATCAGTTAATATAATTAATTAACGATCGAATTTATTGCGTTTAAAATTAGCTGGGATGTTTATTGATAGTATATACATATACTTTTTACACATTTAGATACTGGTATTTGACTAGGTGTGCTGAAAGTTGTGAAAGATGTTGAAATGTTTGAAAGTTCAAGGTTTTAGGGGCGTGGCTTAAAGTGTGCTTTTTTGTTTTTTAAAACGGCGTGGGACGTTTGGAAATAAAGGATTGGTCGAACAGAAACAGCGACATTTGTACAAGGTTTACAAGTTTACGAATAAATCACTATTCGTTCGTTTGATCACATTTCTAACTCACAGATTTAACTCACCACTACCAATTTCACTTTCCTTAAATATATGTTGATCGTAGTCACGTATTCAGGTCACGAAAACTTAAATGAAAATATTTGTCTTTAGTTGAAGGCATTCCGGTAATGAGACACTAAAAGGGATCATATTTGCTTTCACACCGCTTTTTTTGTTTTTTGTTTTTTTTTGTTTTTGTTTTTGTTTTTTCATTTATTCCGGTTATTTTATGAACAAACAATTCGCAATTTTGAATGGAAGTTTGTGCTTCTAATATCTATTTCTACATTAATCTATATAATTTACTGTTGATAATAATATTCTTTTTTTAAATAAAAAATATCTGTCAGTGTTAATATTAAGGGGAAAAGACTCTTCTTCTATAAAAATAATTGTAGATATTAATTAAATATTTATTAAATAATAAAAATCGGATATGTTTTTCTCCCTTTATTAAAATTGTATCTAATTCTTTTTAAAACAATCAATATCCTGTGTGTTCTTACCATTAAACTATCTTATTTTCTTTTATGCTTTTGTATGTTTGGAAAGTCACCTATGTGATGCACTGATTAAATTAAATGCAAGTTATATTGGATAGCATCGCTAAATATTGTCAGTAACATGGTTCTCTCATTTAAGAATATTTATGTCTTGATACCCTACTAGGACCCTCTTTCAATATGCTACTAAGGTTGCTGAAAAATGGTTGGCTCAACTCCAGGCAGTACCTTGTGCCCAATGTAATCCTCTGACTATACAGATGTGAGTCAGATACGTTCTAAAATACAGTATAGAGATGATGTCTTCTGTTCTTTACAACCACTTTTATCACAAAAAAGATGTTACTAGTTTTTTTTCTACTCTATCATTATTTTCATAAAAGGTGTGCTACTGATTTGATCCCTCCTGTAAGACATTCACAACAGAAATTCCTTCTACTTTTAAAATATATGTGGGCGTATACTGCACATGCCGCTATCGTACAATGTGTACTGCTTCAACATTTCAGTCAGTGCTTCATGTTGTTAAGTTTACAAATGCTACTCATTTTTGCAACAAAAGCCTTGCAAAAGAACAATTTTTGCTCGAAGAATCCAAGCGCATCTTGTTTGGAGAGGAACACAGATCAACTTCTGACTCAGAATAGCAAACTATATTTGTCATGTCCAAATGCCCCTTCTAATGCGCCACTAGCCAATATAGGCTGGAATATAATTACTTTTAAGCAGAAAGTTTAGATTCCTATCATTTTCTTAATCATCCCCATTCGACAATTTAGAGACTTACCACACGAAATAATCGCTAGCTTTATTCATAAGTATCAAGTATCCAACATCTGATGGTTAATGGTAAAAACTGAAATGGTTTATAGCTATAGTAGAGAATCATTATTCTCTCAAATGGACAAATGAATTGCTGGTGGTCTTAACTACCAGATTCTCTGTGTAGTCTGTCGTCTCTTTGTTAAATATCACACACTTTTGGAAAGTTTGATATTCATATGCATTGCAAATATGCAGCTCATTAAACATGAGGCTGAGTGCATGTTTACACACTAGTACAACTGCAAGGAACTTTCTATACTCTTCCGTGTACTTAAAATCAAACGGAAAATAATTTATTTTCAAGAACTTCACATATGTGGAACATATTACAAAGGGGTTGCGTCATTGCAGACTATAACTTAGCCACCTTCAAATTTAATGTCATAAACCATCACATCAACGACTGATTCTAAAATCTTCGTTCTTTCTTAATTTGGCATCCGTGAAGTTATTACTAAGTTTTCTTTTGTGTCTAACCCATTTGACCTCCTTTCTGGGGTTTTCATCTGACAGGTCATACGTATGATCAATCTTGGAAACCAGTCTGTTTTGCAGATTTCATGTCATTTCGCTTCGCCCAACTCAAAGATTACTACTAGCTTATATGACCGCTATTTGATGTACGTGCACTCACAGTGTAGCAGAAACAGCCACAGTCGTAATCGCTTACGCCTAATGATCTTTATAATACTGTGGAGGTCAATATTTGATTGCAGCTGCAACCGTAACTGCTGATTGCTGCTCATCTATCTATCTTATTTGTTTATGTCTATCTTTTTTCTCCACCTGATGACGGAACAAAGTGTTGAAACAACTAAGGAATGACTTCATCCATAAAAAATAGAGATGAAGATAACCGCGCGCAGTGAATGACCTCACTAAAGAATTACGCCATCTATTAAATTATAGGGATGACTGTGCACAGTGGATGACATCAAAATGATATCCATTATTACTCATTCATAAAAATGTGGTTGCATATGTGCCAGCGATAAGAGTAGCCGTAAAATATAATTTCCAAATAAATATGAAAACATTTTGGAATTTCCAAATATGTGATAATATAAGAAATACCGACTTAACGGGTAAGGGTTAGTAATGTAAAATGATGGCGAAAGAATGTCGTTATTTCTATGGGCCGTAACTATTTTATTGTGATTAGCGCTTCGTTAAGGAATGGCATTTCCGGTTTCTGGCCAGATGTTTACGGTCATTATTTCTTGACCGGAAATAACTTTGCGACAAATGAAATAACGTGAAGATGTCGGATCACGACTCTCATTTCTTCGCCGGTTAATTGAGACATTGTAAATGCGTTCAACCCTCTATGTGAGAGGCTTTGTCCGTCGCTATGATTGTCACATGTTTCTTTAAAATATGATTTTGTCCAGGAGACGTATAGATTTTATGGAATTCGCTGATTTTACATGCGCCCAAGCATCTACATGAAAGGATCTGTCCGTCGTTCGGTCTCTCACGTTCAACTAGAAAAGAGTCATTGTATTAGAGTTTAGAAACAAGACCTCTCTCTCTCTCTCACTCTCTCTCTCTCTCTCTCTCTTCTTCTTCTTCTTCTTCTCTTTCTTTCGTTCCTCTTTTTCTTTCTCTTTCTATCTGTCTTCATATACACGCTAAACTCACAGACAAACAACACAGACATAAATATATGCGCGCGTTCAAATACATTGAAAAGTAATTAGATTTATAATTATTGTTTCTCAGATATCAGGAGGCATATGATCCCAGGCAGAACAACATTCTCATATGATACAGTATGCTGAACATTTCAAATAGTTAATAAAATATTTATAAATATAATTTGTTGTATATTTTATATATTTCTTTATCTTTAGCTACAGGAATTGTCTCTCTCTATATATATCTTTGTATCTATTTTCATATGCATGAACACACTTAAACAACACATAAATGTATACAAGAGTGCAAATCTGTATATATATACATATATATATATATATATATATATATATATATATACAGATTTGCACGCTCGACTACATGTATATGAAAATAGATACAAATATACATAGTCATTCACATACAGTACTGTTTCGCTGTATCACAGCTCATTAGTGCGGCTAGACTTAGCAACTACCTCAAGCCAGGTTTGAAACTCGATCGCATAGTCGGTGCTCCTAACCGTTACGTTATTCGAGTGCTGCTAAGATGGGTACGTCAATTAACAATGTTCAAGCAGTTTTTATTTTAATATATATATATATATATATATATATATATATATATATATATATATATATACTAGCAGAAGTACCCGTCGTTGACTGGGTTCAAAAACAGGTTACAGAAAATGGACTGTGATTGATGAAAGTATGATAGGTTATGAAAAGGAGGGGGTTGTAAAGAGATAGGTTTTGATACTCCAAAAGTTTACCCTAAGCAAAATATAATGAAAGTAAAGATAATTTTCGCGAAAATATATTTTTTATATCAACATTGTTTCCATTCGTAGCCAAGAGTGACCAACAAAATGATGTTTCCTTCAAAGAAAAAATGTTATATATATAATAATATAAATATACAAGAAATAAATGTTACCATAGTCAATAAAAGTTACTTTTGGTAGAAAAGTTCATTGGTTTGTATTTTTAAGTAGTTTGTAAAAAAATTTTTTTTTTTTTAATTCACGAACCGGTTTAAAAAAATCAAAATGGCTACGACTTTGAAATGGAGAGCCCCTTTTCAATTTGAAGGAAGGGAATTGGAGCATTCTGTGTTAACAATTTAAGAGAGTTCCGTCAACGTAAGGAATATTTATAAACATATTTTAATGTTTTCCATTATTTTGTTATTGGGGAATATTCAATTATGGCATGTGTAGTTCATATAAAAATTTATTTAAGTAGTTATCGCCTCAAATTTCGTTTTAATTTCGGTTCGCTGAAATTATTTCAAGTAAAGAGCATTAAAAACTATTTCAAAACAAAACAAAAAACATGAACTGAACTTTTATTGACTATGGTAACATTTATTTCTTGTATATTCATTTTTTCGGGAAGTCGTTTGTTGGCTTTTCTGCTAAACACTCTTACTAAATTATATCGATGAAATATCGAAAAACAAAGAAACAAAAACAGTTTTGAAAAATAATGAAACTTTACTTACTTTAGTAAAATAATCCGAAACAGAAAAATAGGATATTAAAAAAGTAAACACGTAATTACTTTAGTTTTTTAAAGCAAAGAATCGCAATAAATATGAATAAGAAGAAAATGGTGCCCCTTTCAAGCAGAACAGCTTCGTTTCAGTTTTACAGTATTGAACGGTGTAGTATTGCGCCGTCGGGTTCAGGGTTGTACTATTGTAATGTAAAGAACACGCAGAAAGGGTTGTAATCAACTGAATTCCTTCTAGTACACTGACAAAAAAAGCTTTAACAGATATACAAATAAAAATAAAAAGGTTATGTAAATGTTTTTAAAAAGACGCCTAATCACGTGAACAGGATTTTTCCTTCTTTTGACACGATAACAAGTAACGTTCTTACTTTTTATTATTTATCTATTTATCTATTTTCGAAAGAGGGTCCCGTGCAAGTGGAGAAGGAAAAAAACAGAGTTTTTCAAAATTTATGTCGAGAATTGTCTAAAGTTCCGACTTATTATTATTTTTTTTTTTTCACTTTAATAAGAACGTGAATTTATGAGGTGAATTTATTCGACACAATATGATTCAACTCCAAAAAATAAATAAAAGCTAACGTGAATTAAGGTTAAAGTTAAGGCCTTATTGTGGACCCTCACCCCTTTTCAAAAACTTGTTAAACTTTGTGACATATTTACATTCTATGGAGGTCAGACGCGAATGAACACCCAATAATTTTATTATACCATATTTCTTCAAACTGAAACATAATTATCAAAGTATACTTATGCAAATAGATATAAAAAAAGTCTTTGTTAAAGTTTGTGCCATATTTCTATGAAGTACAGGCGCGAACGCATACCCCACATTTTTATTATACCATCCCTATTTAAGTTGAAACATACTTATCAAAGTATTCTTATGTACATCTGTATCAAAAACTCTTGTAAACGTTTTTTTTTTTTTTCATTTTTTTATTTCCATACTTTGGGGGCCAGGCGCGAACGTAGACCCCACAATTCTTATGAACCACCGTTCTGCCAGATCAAACATACCCATTCCTGATCCTCGATACATCTTCTATCATTATATGTAATCAGTTTTTAAAAATAATCAACCATATAGGAGCCTATTCGTGACCACACACACACACACACACACACACAGACGTTCAGCTTTATATTATATATATATATATATATAACATTTTTTCTTGAATATATATTTCATTAAATATGATGATTTCTGTCTACATAGATTTTTTTTCTATCCTTTCTGTATGTCTGATTAATTTTAGCGTTTATTTGGAAGTAGCAGATGAATTTTCTCCGTTCATCAATTTCTATAAATGCTCGTAGACAATACAAACTCGCAAACTATGACCACATATATTAGAAAGTCTGCATGTACTAAAAGCCACCTTCAATAATAACATGAATTTCAATGGAAAAGTGAATCAAGCAGTTCCTGCCCAAAGCATCACTAAACATAGTAGATACCTTCTTTACACGATACACACGTTATGATGTTAGCTACGAATGTAACCAAAAATACGAAGGTACATAAGTTCGGTAAACTTATCTGTTAGTTTCAAACTTAAACTCGAAAATTAATCAAAGAAAAAATTATGCAAACACAGGTGAGCTGTAATATTGAACGAACTATATTAATGGTTATTAAGCTATATAGAGCAGTTCATGTCATATCTTCGCGGGGAAGCGTCAGACTAAGTGCAAGAGTTTTATTTATGGATATTTTATAAGTCCCTGTGGCGATTAGTCAATATAACTTTTCGCCTATTCCTATTTTTTATTGTTTATGTATTATTAATTAATATTATTATTGTGGGGAAAAGAAGTAACGAGAGCAAGACATAGAGTCGAATTCACAAGATTCTTTCGTAGAAAATATATCAACATAACAAACAAGGTTAACTCTCAATTTATAAAAGGAAAAGGATTTATTACATTTTAGGAAATGTTTTCATTGAAAATAATAGTTCATTTATGAGTGAACAAAAGGGGGAAATTAGTTTGAGATTTCGAGGAAGTTTGAGTTGATAATTCAAGAGCCGTGATTAGTTCACGGGTCTGTAAATCGTAAAGAAAACTTCCTCACTCAACTATATAAAATAATTTTTACTAAAAGTTTTGTAGTAGAGTTAATTAATCACTCTGGAAGGTTCATTGAAAAATGTGAAAAGTTTTAAAATAATTATTTTCATAAACTTAATTTCAAGTGAGCATACGATAATAAAAGGGGGAATGCAAAAGTTAGTTACTGTTTCTGTGTCTGTGTGTTCGCCTACATTGTCTGATTAGCTGACTATTATGTTCAAAGTGTTGTCGTGTTAGAGTTGAGTTGCAGACAGTAGTGGTATATGCCTTCCAACACTATCTCTGAATTTTTGTTAACTGGTCTTTTTTGGAAAATACAGAGCTCTTTTAAAGATTCTCATCAGCTCCCACAGACACCGAATTTCCGACAGCTTGGAAAATTCTCTGATTGGTCAGAAAATCAAAACATTGAATTTTTAAAGTAATTTAGTAAAAAGGCGCCTCTAGTCGCATGCGCAGAAAACGTTTCGGGGCACTTGAACTTCCAGCAGCGAAAGAGTGAACATCGTAGCTCACCATAAACTAACCAATCAAATTTGTCATTTCTCTCTCACGAGTTAATCTTTTCAGTACCCAATGGCTGAGCTTCTCTTAAACAAAGGCACGATCAACTTTTATCTGACATACTTTTCATATATTTTTTTAGTGTTACGCATTTTTTAAATGTGTCAAATTTATATGTGACACTATTTTAGTACGTGCGTCATTGTAGTAATTTCTCTCGTTATTTGTTAATAATTTTTCTACTGCATATTAATAAGCTTGAGTGATTTTTAAAATTTCCAATGGAAAGCTTCTCATAAAACCTATACACGTTTCGTCTAAATATCTACATATATAAGCTTATCGTAGTATTTTGGACTTGATTATTGAGAGATGTTCGCTTTTTTCACGTTCCTGCTAATTATTCTCTAGTGACGTTTGGAAGTGATTTGTTTGTGAATGTGTTTTTTATGAGTTTTGCAGCTTCATACCCGCTGTCTTTGATTAAAAATTTATTTTATAGTGTAAAAAAATTTCGCAATATTTATCAGCAGTTAATACATTTTTACTATGTTCCCGTTATGTGTTTTAATTATCATTTATAAGATTCCACAACAACTGTAGGTCGGTTGTTAGTTATCTTTATTAGAATTTATGTGTAAAGGGTTAGTTATAGGAAGTGTTTGTCGAAAACATTTAGAAATTCCTCGCTAAGTTTAGTTTCATCATCTTGTTATGGAGTGGCGCTATATTTCTCTTGTGTTTTATTATTTTAATTATTATTATACGCATTATATTTAATTTCGATATTATTATACCAACGATATTTAGCGATGTTGCTTCACTTTTTTAATAAGTTTTTCGTTGCTCAAGTTATTGCTAAGCCTAAATTCGATAATTTTTTTCAATTCATGATCTCCAATCATAAAACATACGCTGTCCTTGAGTTCCCTGTAATGATTTATTAATAACAAATAATATAGAAACTGAAATTGTAGGTTATTTTGTCGTGTTGCTATTGGTGCACGGAACTCTTTTAATACATTGGATCCTGTTGCACTTATATATTGCAATATAGATATTAGTGTTATTTCGCCATTACATTAAAATATATCCTCAGAGATGTATCCAACATTGCCCGGGCGTGGAATATAACAAAACATTTTAATATAATTATCCAGTATCACCACATAATAATGTGCCATTTTACTTACCATGCTGCATAAAATATACATTTAAAAAGTCATAAGGATACATACATAGTTTACGGTATATATATATATATATATATATATATATATATATATATATATATATATATATGAAATTATATTTATTACGTTATATATATATAAATATTTACTATAATAATCATTATATATATAACTATTTAATTTACTCACATAAAATTAATATACGAAAGTATAGATTTATGCGTAAACTTTAAGAATTTACTTCAAAAGTGCTCAATACGTAGGTAGAGCTAGTTAGTAATTTATAAAATATATATGGCGATTAAGCTACACTGATTATTCCGCGTTTCATCCACTCTAAGACTCTTCAGGCTTATCAAGAGTCCTAGAGTGGATGAAACGCGGAATATTCAGTGTAGCTTAATCGCCATATATATTATATATATATATATATGTATATATATATATATATATATATATATATATATATATATATATATATATATATACAACGAAATGAATACAATTTCCTTATTTATCATTGAGGTCATAATTAATAATTTGTTTTTAAGAAGTAGCTTTTAAAAATCAGCTAAATACCCGTGAATTAACTGTTTGAAATACTATTTTTGTAGTTATCGATTAAGTTTTTGCATTAAAAAATGCAGTTGACTAAGTCAACGATGTAAATAAAGTAGCACGATTTCTTAATGAGTGTCAAAAGTAAAATCATATTTGATAAGATGTTATGAACTTACGAATATTATGACGTAAATAGTGACGTAGATACAGATATACATACTACTGTGGCATTGTAATACAAATAGGTAATAACAAGGATATATATCTTGCGTTGCTTTGTTGTGAAATATGCCGTGATATTTAAATGCAATAATTTAAGCACATTGTTGTTCACTATTGCCCAACGAAATAACTAGAATCATTAGACTACATAATATCGCTTAGAACTTTAAAATCAATAGGAAATATCGATTTTTGCCATATTTATGCAATTTTATGGTACACAAGATCAGCTGTGGTTGAACCCAAAGTAAGTCATCAATCTGAAATCTTGATCCATGCAGCTAATAAAAGTGTGCTTTATGAAGTGGGCGTTTTCGTCTGAAAATTCTTAATGTCGGAATGTTAAATCACATTTATTAAACAAATTTTGAGATGAGTTTCAAATTAACAGCTCGTTCTTCACATAAGAAGGTGAGAAAATGTAAGAATAATGATATAATTAGCAATGCATGTGACGGTGATCATGTTCACTGTTACGTTAAGTACGTTATTCGAAAACATGTTAATGGACGCAGTAAACAAACGAGGAGTAATAGAAACGAGGAGTAATAGAAACAAGGAGTAATAGAAACGAGGAGTAATAGAAAGTCGATGTCTGGAAGTAACCGGGATAGTGATACTTGGTCAAAAAACAAAATATCTTTTGGGGTTTCGTCTGTGGAGGACTTTCTTGTCTTCCTCTATGCAGAATGGATTGGGGGAAGATTAACACTGACTTCTGTGTAATGTAAAAACAATGAAAGTATGAAAAGCAATATTAAAACTGGTATTATATGCTTGTTGTCAACACATATGAGGATAGATGCAATAATTGTCACTATGAACAATGTTGTTTTGGACGGTTTACGGCGTGTCAAGCATCATTGGATAATGTTATGTTCAAATCGTACATGTTTTGTATTCGATTGATTTGTAAGTTGATTTGAATTTGAAGAGAGTTTTGTTATATAAAAAACTGTTCTTCCCGAAAGGTCACCAATTTAGTACCGGTGCAACGGCTTGGGAAAATATATATTTCCAAAAGCATAATGATTAGATCACAAAAATTATAGTTAAAACCAAAGTTTAATGGCTTGAAAATAATGCAATGTAAATGCCTGCCCAAGCGATAAATATTGCTTTATGTTTTGTTAAATATTAAACGGAAGTTGCGCTTGTAATCTTAAGAAGAAGCCTATATGCATATATGTTGAAATAATAATTACTTGACTACATCTTAGCTATCCCGTCAACAACGACCCTGGTCACCTTTTTGTCTGTATGCAAACATAAGGGTACAACCGTAGTTTAGTGGCATGAATATAATGCCATAAAAATTGCACACAGGCAATAAATATTGTTTTACTTTGTTTTGGTTTTTAATATTAGTAAATGAGGAACCATTTCGAGTTAAAATGCATTTAGTATTACGCCTGTCATCTTAAAAACACTTTTGAACTGTGTATATATGCTGAAATAATCGCCAGAAGAATAAGCAAGAGAGTCTTCATACAAACAGAAGTTAGCGATTCTTTCAGCCTATAAGAAGAACATGTTTGGAATGTGTATATATGATAAAATAAGTGTTTACTTTCGATTGTTTAAAGAATTCGCTGTTAGCAATTATTTTAGCATATGTTCATACTAAAGTGCATTCTTAATATTCTAAACGGTTCTTCATTCATATTTAATAAAACCAACAAAAGCTTTATTTATTGCCGATACACAATTTTTATCAAATTATGTTTAGGCCAGTAAACTATAGTTTTGCAAAATTAAAAAAGGGCCCCAACTCATATTAGGCCTCGTTTCTTAGTGTTTTGTTCGAATGAAATGAAATTTTGGTCATAACTAGTTTATCATATTCAAAACTTCACATCAAAACACTAGGGTCTTTGGCCTTTTTTCTCTGTTGACTGTAAAATGCTCAGAAAAACAATTGAATGTCCTGTTTTTTTTGGGGGGGCACCCTTGCATGTATATATATATATATATATATATATATATATATAAGCCTGACGAATTCTAGCGTGTATGAAACGCGAAATATTATGTGTAGCTTAATTGCTATATATATATTATAACTCACTACCTAGCTCTACCTAACTATTGAGCACTGTTAAAGTAAATACTTAAAGTTGGCGCATAAATTTATACTTTCGTATATTTAATTTATGTGATTAAATTAAGTAGCCATACTATATATGTATATATATATATATATATATATATATATATATCAATTAAGGCAATAGGAATTAAAAGTTTACAAGACAAAAGCAAGATCTACAGCAGATGTGCTAACGGTTATATCTCATAGGGTTAGTGAATCTCTCGACAAAGGTTTCCTTTCTAGGGCAATTGCTCTTAACATATCAAAGTCCTTCGATAATGTATATAAGGGTCTACTTAACAAGATTTTCAGCTATAGTATAACTTGAAATGTTTTCTTAATTATTAAATCATTTCTCTCTGATAGGCTCATAAGAGTAGAGGTTGATGGGCAGAAATCAGAGGCCCGGTGTATTAATGCTGGGGTCCCTCAGGGGTCCATCCTGTGCCCAACCCTCTTCCTGATCTACATCAATGATATCTCAAAACACATACTTAAATCATTCGTTAACATCTATGCTGATGACATGGCAACACATCTAAGGCCGTAAATGACAAAGTTCTCTCTGATTCTCTCCTCTGATCTTGAGCGCATCGTACAGTGGGGGAAGAGGTGACTGGTTACTTTTAATGCATCTAAAACCAAGCTCCTATCTTTACATAATCAATGCTCTGATCCCCATCTGGCATCAATTAAAATGGATGGCTCCATGTTTTGATAAGCTTCTGGGTTTGACCTTTACCCCTGATCTGAAATGGAACACGTACATCAAGTCTGTTGCCAAGGTCGCTGGGAAAATGGGCGGATTCTTCTACCGCTCTAGAAGATATCTCACTACTGATGCAATCCTCTATCTTTATAAAAGCCAAGTACGGGCAAGGATAGAGTACTGCTGCCACATCTGGGCTGGAGCTTCTAAAAACAGCCTATCCTGCCTTGACAGAATACAAAATAGACTTTGTGGCTTAGTGGGGGATGCCCTTTTCTCTTCCTTGCAACCTCTCTCCCACAGAAGAGACGTTGCGAGCCTGTCTTTGTTTTATCGTTATTTCCATGGCAATTGCTCGTCCGAGCTCTAATTTCTGCCCCCCCTCGCAAATCTCTCACGAAAAACACCCGTCTAACTGAAACCACTGTCAGTAATTTTACACACTCTTTATCTCTGCCTAAATCAAAACGTAGATTCCATGAACAAAGCTTCTGTCTTAGAAGTGCACGCCTGTGGAACTCTTTTCCGTTTGCCTGTTTCCCACCTCACTACAACTTGGATGTCTTCAAGTCCAACATAAACAAATTCCTGATTAATCGCCCCCTTTAGTAAGACACTTTATTAAATCTCCAATACTAATGATTACTACGATACTATCCTATTGATTACTATACACGCAATAACCCTTATCCCCGAGTAGCTTCCGGGCCTTGATAAGTGGTGACCCAATGTAAAAAAAGCGTAAAATTCAATCTAATATCAATATAAATATTAATATCTATATAGTAATCCCAACCAAAACAAAAAGCTCTATACAACCACAATAGGAAGTAGAGAATGTCATAAGGAAAATAAATTAAATTAAAAACTTTTCTTCATTTCCTGGATTTACCACCAAGTTTTCATGCATTCTGGACTTCCCATTTTCACATGTTTTAACAAATATATTACAATTGTTTCAGCATTTTATGACTAACTCTTATAAAATATAGTTTCATCTAATGCCATAACTAGCATTCTTACCTCGGCTATACTAGTAATTTTACTATTATTATTATTATTATTATTTCCTTTGCAGAGAAGAATAGCATTTTTTTTTAAACTCTGCGGATTAAGAATTTTTAATGTAATTTTTGGGGGAGTATTCTGTCGAACAATACATTTCTTTGTAAATTTGAATTTACAGTCTTCATTTCTCTTCATTATATATAATCCCGACATTCCGCTCCTACCTCGGAAAAATCTAGTGTTGTAATAAACTAACACCACATGAAATAATCAAGGTTGAAGAAGAGAACACAATAACCAGACGTCTACTGGATGAGTGCCAAGAGGAATGAGAACTTGGGGAGGCTTATTGCCACCCAAATTCCAGTGAAGTTCGCTACCAATGAAAAATCAATGGCTATTGAGATAACGCAAATTCATTTGCAAAAGTTATTGAAAAAGATGATGAGAAATGGAAATCTGGGGAGTCTTGTCACGCATACTCCAGGGAACACTGTAGGTTATTCTCTAAGAGAATTCTTTGGTGATGGCCTGTGTGAAAACTCCTAGTGATTAATAATAATAAAAATAAATAATGAATACTTTACTGGCTTGAAATGATATTTTTTAAAGTGTTGACACAAATCTCTCTCTCTCTTTCTCTTTCTCTCTCTCTCTCTCTCTCTCTCTCTCTCTCTCTCTCTCTGACCAAATTTAAACGCGATCGGGTGTAAGGTAGTGATGCTATATAAAACTTCATAATTATATGTAAATCTACGAATGCTCGAGAGAGAAAGAGAGAGAGATAGGTTAAAGTATTTTTCATGCAAAACTGTTAATAATATCTTTCAACACCTTCCCTATAATAGGAGTTCAAGAGAACTTACACTAAATATCATACTTAGTTGGATTTTTGTGTGCGTGTGTTTTTCATTTTTATTTTTATTTTTATTTCTGGGCTTGGTGTTACCACAAACACCACAATATGAAAAATGTCCCAAGTAAATAAAGCTAAACGCGGAACTCAGAAAACATATCTGGGTGTCATGACCTGCAGGTGCCCCTCTATTGCCTGCATAGGGGATTTGGTCATTATCCTGTGAATGTTATCGCTTTTAATTTCAGAAACAAGAATATCACCAACACTGAAGAGGTATCTTATGTTTTATTTTCAGGAGCTAAAATAATACAAATCGAGCAGCAAAAATAACCAACATAAACCAAAACCCGGAAGAAGAAATGGACAACGAAATAGAATAGACTTGTAATGGAAGGCTATTTCGGAAGCCATGAGGTTATCGGTAACGGGTGGAAAGGTTATCGGGCATGTCTACTGACTACCATATAACGGAACAAAGACTCATATCACAAGCGAAACTTATGCCTAATAGAGGTTGGCTTTCAAATCTATAACTAATGAAAATACAACAAAAGACAAATGATGAGACGAAACAAGAAACATGATTCGCTGGAACCCTAAACACTTGCAAAATTTAAACGATGGATTTCCATGACACAACAGAATTGAGAATAAATCAGCGGAAGTAGAAAAAATTATATTAAATAATATAAAGATCAATTGAAATTAATGGCTCTCGTCTTCAGGAGGCCTCAAGTTTTGACAAGCTTCTTGGCTTGACCATTACTCCTGATCTTAAATGGAACACGTACATCAAATCTGTTGCCAAGGCCGCTGGAAAAATGGTGGAATCTTTCTATCGATCCAGTAGATATCTCACTGCTGATGCTATTCTCTATCTATATAAGAGCCAGGTACGTCCAAGGATGGAATACTGTTGCCACATCTGGGCAGGAGCTGCTAGAAAGGACTTGGCCTGCCTTGATAAAGTTCAAAATAGACTTCGTAGCCTCGTAGGAGATGTCCTTTTCTCTTCCTTGCAACCTTTATATCACAGAAGAGATGTTGCGAGTTTGTCTCTGATGTATCGTTATTTTCATGGACAGTGTTCGAATGAGCTTCAATCTATGGTCCCCCCTCGCCAAACTTTCACAAGAAACACTCGTCTAGCTGTAAACACTATCAATAATTCCCCCCACTCTTTATCTGTGCCTAAACCTAAACGTAGATTCCATGAACAAAGCTTTTTTCTTAGAACTGCACGCCTGTGGAATTGTTTTCCGTTTTCCTGCTTTCCGGCTGACTACAATATGGTTGTCTTCAAGTCTAACGTAAATAAGTTCTTGATGAGCCGTTCCATATAAGTTATCAACTTTACCAAATTTTCATTACTAATGATTACTATAATGTCCAATTTCTACTGTACACTCTTTAACCCTTATCCTTGAGTGGCCTCTTGGCCTTGATAATGTGGTGATGCCTATGTAAAAAAAACAATATATTATATAACGAATGAACAAAGAAAAAACAAAACTCGAATCTCTAATGGAAGCAAGTGTGGAAGAAATTAAAAGTAGAAACACAAAAGGTGATCAAGCCTCTTCCATACATCCCAACAGATACTGTTACAGACTTATTTAATTTATACAGTTGTAGAAAAGGATGGAACAGTTGAAATGTGATTTGTAGGGAGGGACTACACAAGAAACATGAAAAACCGAAGTAGAAAATAGCAGCAAAAGAAGGAAAATTAATTCGACACAGATACAAATCTGAGCAGTACAAGCAAAACATGACTTTTGAAAACAACGAAAGCAAATTTTATAAAAATGTAAAAAACGGAAAAATAAAAACAGAACTATCGGACCTGACAGAAATAAAAAAATTCTAAAGCAAAATACCGTCAGAGCGACAAGATCATTATAGAAATGTCGAATGGCTGAAAGATATGAAAGAAGAGTTACACCAAATCGGAGAAAAGACATAGAATGAAATTAGCAAGGAAATCCTCAAGACAACTCGAAGAAAACTACGGAAGGCAGTAATTGCTAAGAATGCAGTTAGGAGATTCAGAATTCCTATCCCGTCGCGGTTACTACCTGACGAAGGCCATAGGAATATTTGGCCGAAACATAGTGAAACAACAACTTAAAGATTGGGATAATAGTCCACAATAAATAAATGAATGACGACAATACTCCATGCACAACTTGATAATAGATTTTTGGAGATAGAGATAGTTTCAAGCATAAGAAAGTGCTTAGAACGATAGAAAAATCATTGTTTAATTGTTTTACCTTGATGTGGTCTGTGAATATATATATATATATATATATATATATATATATATATATATATATATATACGCATCGCTAAGTGCAAATATAAGAAGAGGTTGATTTAAAAGTACGTTTTGACAAGTCGAACATCTCCATATTATCCAATTTCTTCAACCTATTTCACAACCGAGTGAATTACGATTAATTGGGCCGTTCTTCCGATCCACAAGAGGGCACTTTGTAATCAAGCAAAGGAATTCAAAGGAAATTGGAATGGTAATAACAAACTATTGGCTCCGTATTATATTTAAATCAAACATTTGTAACTGGTATTGGTTGCGTCCTCGCATTAGTCTTAAAGGCCTGGTTTGTCAGTTGATCTGTGATTTATCGGTTTGAAATGGAATTTTTTACAGCTATGCGTACGGATAGAATAGGCGTTTCTTCTTTTATTGCGTCTAATCATGATAAACTTTGTAATGATTCTTTCGAGGTCAAATTTAGAGAATAGCTTTTGTTGTTCTGCCACGCTTAAGTTATAAATAGTAGATGCGCCTAAGCTGACAAACTCGTATGGAGAAAAAGCTTCTTATATGAATGTACGAAGTTTTTCACTGTATGAGTTTGTCCCTCTTAAGTTTAAAATAAAATTACCGTTGGTCTGTCACGTTTAAGTTTAGAATAGCATTGTGTCGATCGACCACGCGTAAGATATTTTCGTTGATCTGATGCGCACAATGATTAAATAGAATTAACGTTGATCTGTCACTCTAAAGTTTGAAATAGCATTTTTGTCGTTCTTTCATGCTTATGTTTAGAATGACAATTACGTCAGCCTGTAATGCGTCAGTTTGAACTTTCAGCTTAATGGACGTATCTTATTTTATTAGAGGTGTTTGTCGGTTGTTCTGTCACATGTAACAATCAAATAGAATTTTTCCTTGATCTATCTCAGTCAAGTTTAAAATCGTTATTTTGGATTTTTACAGCTTAAAGTTTTAGCTTTTTTTTAGCTTGCATCTACGTGGTCGGAAATAGTTTGAAGTATCATTTTCTTTATTACTAAACGCTTAGATTGAAAGGGCGCATCTTAAAGATCCATTCACGTTTATATAAATGAATATTATTTCTAATTATCTTCACAAACGATATCGAAGTATTTGGATAAGAAGAAAGCGAACATCCCTTTTCGCTCTCTTTCTCGTTGTGTATGAGATAAAAAGTTTATTAAATTTTCATCGCTTGGGAATGCAAAAGTAAATGACAATGATTTTGATTACAACACCCAAATTCGTATCAACTGGTAAACTACAAGTTGTCGACCGATACAATAAACAGATAAATGCATCCAAATAAAACAATGAATATGTTTCTCTGGTTATTTGCTTCTTTCTTGTAAAAATAATACGGAGATGTAGTTTGCTTAAAGCATTGCGTGTAATGTGTAGAGAGATCCATGCAAGAAATGGAAATATTTCATTGTTGAGAAGAGGGCAACAACGACGTCATTTTTGGTCCCCCGACAAAAGGAGAGTGAACCTGTAAATTCACCCTTGTCCGTTCTCAATAACTACACCTTGGAATTTTTTTTTTAATTTTGCACAAACATTAAACATGATATGAATAAAAAAAAAGGTAAAAGAACGAATTTTTCAGGGAAAATTCGGTTGTCACCCCTAGGGGTGCCTTTCGGGTTAAAATGGCTAAAATTGACACCTTTGTGCTTATTAAAGTCATGCCTTGGATTTTTATAAAACTTTCTGAAAAGTTGTAAATAACTGATTTCTATATAATTGTGTTTGTCTGTACATCGCGATACCTCTTGGGCGAGTCCCAGGGGATCTATTAGCGCTAATAAAAATACTCCATTTTGGGGACTATATTACCATATTTGTCCAAAATTTTCTCTGGGTGTCTATTTAGCAGCTTTGTATGGTGCTGAATTCAAATTTAAATATGTTAAGGCCTTGAGGACTTTTTGGGCTAAATGGGGTGTGCAAATGATTATTTCTTTTTTTGCTAATGCAGAACTCAAATTTACATATATTAAGGCCTAAAACTGTACCGTTTGTTCATTTTCACCGGGATTTGACATCCCCTTTTGGGGTCTAATTGGAGGAGGCCATGCTGAACTTAGTCCTTTTTATGCCTTTTTCACTGTGCACACATGGGGTACCATGCATGATTCACTTGTTTTTTTCTTTGTAATTAATTTTACTTGTTTAATCGTATCTATAAGATAGTATAATGCGTGACACCATGTTCAATAATTATGGCTGCCAATTTTAGTGGACTTAATTTCAGGATTAAAAATAGTAATAAAATCTTACCCTAATCCGATTAGCAACCACTCTCGGATTTAGAATTACGATTCATCTAATTTTTTTTTTTTAAGATATTTACTTTTAAGCCTTAGATTCGCAACCAAATTCCCCAAATCGGCGATCATGATGGAAACTATGCGTGCTTGACTAAAAGTGGTGACAACAAATGCATCATAACAAATCTTACAATTACTAAACCTACATGAAAATTATACGATTTTTCGCGTTTAATAACAGTTATTTGCTTTCAATTACGTATTTCTTTTCACTCTTTTTTATTGTTAACTATACAGCATAATTGCCCACTTTACAAATATTGTTTATTTAAATATCAATTATCTGTTAGGTGTTCACAGACCATTTATAAAAGTCATATCACCTACCTTTTATTTGGATTATTGAATAGTTGCGTCCAATGGAGAGCGAACATAGTTAATTTTATTAAAGCGTGAAGCGTTATTGATGTGAATGCGATGTGTCGACGTTTCGTTGACCCGCAATCGATAGTTATTTCGTTACAACGCTATATCTGAGTGATAACCCTCGTTGTTTCGACAAGTCTATCCCTTAGGATAAGAAAGACTGAACATTGGCTTCTCTGGAATTTGAAACAGTTTCCACAAAAATGAGTGAGACCAAAAAAACAACCTCCATTCTTTGTGCAACTCGAAAACTTTAACCCCAATTATATATATATATATATATATATATATATATATATATATATATATATATATATAGAGAGAGAGAGAGAGAGAGAGAGAGAGAGAGAGAGAGAGAGAGAGAGGGAGAGAGAGAGAGATTTTACTGATGATAATGGATCCTCGGCCATACTTTCTGCTAATCTGACGATTCTCATCACTTCTTGCTGCACGGGGCCTACCAGATTTAGGAAGGTCACATACAAACACTTGTTCATAAAATCGAGCCACCATAGCTTTTATTGCATTGGGATAGGAGAATTTCTTGTGTTGAAGTTTCGTCGAAATTCTCTTTGAGTTTCTGATATTGACTCATTCAACCGAAAATACGACTCTACGATAAATATCCGCTCCTCGGTAATGTAACGACCCACGATGACCTGGGAAAAGTGTACTTTAGATGATGACGAAAAAGAAATATATAAAAAATTTAAAAAGTTAGACATCTTTTTAACAATCAGCTTCTTTTGGGACACCCTGTATATCGACCGATGTTAATCGTGACACTCTCTACTGATGATTCCCGAAATTATGAAATACTAGTACTAGTGGCTGTTTGTATATAATAATTATTCTAGTAAATAATTATATATATATATATATATATATATATATATATATATATATATAAAATGAAAATTACACTTGAATTTACCAAAATGATCCAAGATGGTAAAATTAAGGTAAATTATAAATATTAAAGAATTAATATTTATAAAATTATCTCAGCCAGATATAAAAGCCCGATAAAACCAAATAGGAAATAGAGCTTATAATATGAGCAAACAGTTAATAAAATATGTTAAAAACACTTTGAAAAGAGTTAAATACATATTTAATCTGAAAAGGAAACACTAGATAAATGGATAGTCCTTAATCCGCGGAGTTTCGAAGAAATACTCTCCTTCTCATCAGAGGGTAGGAATTAGCAAAATGCGGGATCGGATTTTGCATGCAGAAGTATTTGATGAAACAACAAGTAAGTCAAAGATCTTACTTGACCGTCACTGGATTTTTTATCTTCCACCAGACTATCCATTCATGTGTAATCACCTTTTTCTTTACCATATTCCCTCTGCTTCACTTATTTTGTTTTCGAGAAAAAATTGAAATATCGATGCTAATATTAAATAAAAACAACTCCCACTCCTACTCCTACTGCAGTAAAAAGTTCCCCATATCATTATCCCTGAATTCCGGTGTTTGATTGTCGTTTTTATGCAACTTGGTGAAAATCTTTCTCCAGTTCTTCGATTGCACCATTCGAGAGCATCAGGAGCATCAGTAACAATACAAAATCTTGATTCATCTGACCAGGATACATTCCTGAACCAGTCCGTATCTTTTTTGCCATAATACGAGAAAAATCTGTTTATATCATTGATGTTCTTCTTAGATAAAAATGGCTTCTTTACGGACATTTTAGCAGAAAATTCAATTTCTTCTATTCGTCTAGATATTGTGTATCTAGAAAGAGAATTTCCAGCCCTTGTTTTGAATTCTTTGCAATGGTCAACAAAGTATTCTTTCAATCCTTCAAAACAGTTAATTTAAGCCTGTGGTCGTCCTTCAAAGTGGATGGTCTAAGGCGACCAGATCCAGATTTCCCTTTTACCAAGCACTCGACTTCGAACTTTTGACCAATTCGTTTCACTACAGAAAGAGAGGTTTTCGCTTTTTCTTTTCTTAAAATATTAAAGATCTGTTTGTTAGTCATTTTGAACTGTCTTACGACATCCTGCAATTCGGTTTTTTTATATCCTCACCAAGATGCGGTCTTACCATTTTAGGATTAATTTTTCCACTTATGCTGTATAAATAATGATCTGCAAAATAGAAATTTTCAGTTAAAATTAACAAAAATTCATGGAGAAATATGGAAAAATCGATTTCTTCCTTCTTTCACTCTTGGCCCATTTTTTTGCTCATGAGTATATATATATATATATATATATATATATATATATATATATATATATATATATATATAGTAATTTATAAAATATATATGGCGATTAAGCTACTACACTGAATATTCCGCGTTTTATCCACTCTAGGATTCTTCAGGCTTATATATATATATATATATATATATATATATATATATATATATATATATATATAAGAGAAAACTGAAATTTTCATGCAATCTGAAATATTATGCGCGTTTTGTTTTTACATTTGGTGGGGGGGGCAATTTATAACTACAATAAATTGCTGCTTCACTTAATGCCATAACTAGCAAATTCTAGCATTGCTACAAGTATAATTTGCTGATTTCTTTGTTCTCTGATGAGAAGAATAACAAGAATAGCATTCTTTGAAACTCCACGGAATAAGGATTTGTAAATTGTTTTTTGGAGTATTGATTCGAATAATAAACTTTTATTGTAAAGTTCAACTTGCAGTTTTAATTGGCTTTCTCTTATAACAAACTCTACTCTCTACTGCGTATTGAGCTTTTTTATTCGGTGGGGATTTAATTTTCTATATATAAATACTGTTATTTATATTTACCATTGCGTATATCAGGTAAACATTACGTCCCTTTGATTTCATATATATATATATATATATATATATATATATATATATATATATATATATATATATATATACAAGTTAGTAAAGCATTTCATCTGAGGCATAAAAATTGTTAAACAAAATGTTTTTATTATAGGCTTTAAAAATAAAGTTACAAGATTCAATTTAAAATTTATTTATCGTCAAAGTGCACTTTTATAAATTTTACAAAATAAGGTATAAAAATTTAATTTAAATTGAATCAAAAAATTATCTTTGATTTATTTTATGTAATGTACATTTTGTTGCACTTAAAAAAAATCATTAAAAATTTTATATCTATATCATTAATTGCTAGATGAAATATAATGTTTTTAAATTGCAACAAAATGTACATTACATAAAATAAATCCAAGGTATTTTTTTTATTCAATTTAAATTAAATTTTTATACCTGACTTAGTAAAATTTATAGAAGTGCACTTTGAAGATAAATAAATTTCAAATTGAATATTGTACCTTTATTTTTAAAGCCTATAGAAAAACATTTTGTTTAACAATTTTCATTCCTTGGATGAAATGTTTTTCTGACTTGTATCTTATCTTTTTAAGATTATATTTTAAAACTTTCCTTCTCTCTATTTCAGTTTGTATTTCTCCTCAAACCCACAACTCATTTTTGCAATCTCCTCTTTGTATTATTACAGGTCTGAATATTCTCTCTGTTTCAGTTTGCATTTCTCCTCATACCACAACTAATTTTTCAACCCCCTCTTTGTATTATTACATGTCTGAATATTCTCTTTGTTTAAGTTTGTATTTCTCCTCACACCACAACTCATGTCTGAATAATGAGAAAATCTGAATTAAAAAAATAAAAAAAAGGTCTGAATAATGAGAAAATCTGATTTTTTTAACAAAAACTTTAAAATAACATTTTAGATTAAATTTTTTAAAAACTTCTTTCAGAATAGAAAATCTTTAAAATCTAATAAGGAACATATTTCATATAGGTTTCATCAACAAATATTCAGTACATAACCAGAAAAATAGAGATGGAAATTTCAAAAGGACTGTATAATTGGTTACGGTCAATAGTAGTCCTCGCCAGCGAAAGTCTTTGTTATTGTTATTCTATTATTATTATTATTATTTAAAACATTTTGTGTCCTGCTCTTTCGCGCGAGGACTAATATATATAACATGGGCGGATAATTACTTTTTATTATTTTCAATATTTATGGGTGCATGCATTTAAAGTAAGGTATTATATATATATATATATATATATATATATATACATATATATATATATATTTATGTATGTATATATATATATACATATATATATATTTATGTATGTACATATAAAGTTAGGTATTTAATATATATATATATATATATATATATATATATATATATATATATATATATATATGTACGCACTGATAAGTATTAAAATTAATAAAAAGTAATTATCTACTCATGTTACTTATCGTGTTACCGATGATATATATTCAAAATTTCTTAATGATGGAGTTATTAGTTTAGGAATTTATCCCATACACTGGAAATACTTTAAATATGCTTGTTGATATGTAGAAAACATAACTAGTTTTATTTTCCATAATGATTGAAGATACAAACTGCACGTAAGAAATACATCAATATCTGGCGAAGTGTGTGTGTGTGTGTGTGTGTGTGTGTGTGTGTGTGTGTGTGTGTGTGTGTGTGTGTGTGTGTGTGTGTTCAAACACTAGTGGGATGCGTGGAAATTCCATAGCTGTATCTGTTCATCTATTGTACATTGTTGCTTTAAAATATTTCCATTCTATCGACGTGCGGCGCGAACACATACCATGCGATATTATTGTACAACATATGTTCCAACTGAAAATATAACGCTAAAGACGCTGATTAATTTATCTGCTTGCCGGGATTTGTTTAAAAAATCTTATGATTGTCCATCACAAACGCAGACATCACGATAATATTGTACTATCTTTAAATCGAACGGATTGATCCTTGCCGAATAACCAAGAAAGTAGAATCAAGTTAGTTTCATAGTTGACTAAACAACGGCATCAGGTGATATTTTTTCAAATTACTTTTTTCATGGCATCTTTGGCAATCAGGCAACCACATCTTTCAGGGAGGGGCAGAAGATGATAACGAAAATATGAATATGAAATTTCTCTAGCGTATTATTTATTATTGAACAGACTGGAACGATAAAGCTGTCGCCTTAAGAAACCAACGCTATAGCATTATTTTAAAACTTTTATTAGAAAAAATCAATTCATATAACTTCATTATGTAGTAGAGCTGACATCTATTCAATCTATTTTTCCTAACCTTTTAAAATCGCCTTCAGCCTCAATCACCACCTCGATACGGGCCCGGAACTGGGAGCATGCCTTTTCCATAAGCGCCGGTGGGATCTCGGCGGATGGCGGCGATCAGGCTGACTTTGGTGTTGTGTGAGATCATGTTGGTGATATTCTCGACGTATGATTAAACAGAGTAGTCCAGAGGGGGAGGAGAGAGGCAAGTGAGAGAAGAGTATAATGTCGTAGTACTCCTTCTGAAGCCAAGATTGGGTCTCTTTGGACATGTGGGCCGGCGTCGTCCTGCTGCCACGCCCAGGGTCTTCCAGCAGGGGATCACCACACTCTTCAGCACATCCAAGTACACCTAGTGTTGACTTTCAAGCTGACTCCGAACATGTGAGGTAGCATGATGTGACCCTCACTTGAAATCACACCAAAGATGATAACCGTGGCCGGAAACTTTGTTAAGCTGTGCGCTTAAGCGTTAAACCGCCAAAATTTGATTTGATGATGCTTACGATGATCCTGTTGGCATAATTGTAATAAATACAGAGCATAAGTTGTACAGCGGCGCATCTCCGATGTCGCTCGTCGAACATTGTGTCACCTTTAGGCACGATAAAAGGCCTCTATCGCTCTCAGGAGATGTACACAACTGGCTAACTAGTAGGTCGTCTGCAATAAAAAAGGAAAGCTGGTTTTCATCAAAGGAAATGGAATTATGTTGTCTTTTCTAGGGCAACAATTTTATCGTTCCACTCTGTACAGATAAACGTCTCTATTCCAATGAATGTAACCATTATTATTAAATTCTTTTGCCATCTACGAGATATGGGAAGTAATTATGCCGTGCGAGATTTTCGTGCGTTAGCATTCCAAGGTTGATAGAATGCCCGTAATAATTATAATCAGTCTATGATGTCTAACGGACCGAGTGGGTGACTGGCAGCAGAGGAAGTGGGGGAATTATCAAAGACGAATAGGTTTCATTTAGGGAGGATTTTCTATTACGAGATAATTCGTCGCGTACAATCAGCGGAAAATATAGACGTGGGAAATGTGATCGTCGGTCCTTTTTGATTGTGGCTTAGTTTTTATAGCTTTACAATCAGAGGGAAATAATTATAATACCAACGAATTCCCAGTCATATATATATATATATATATATATATATATATATATATATATATATATATATATATATATAAACGGAAATACTGCAAAGGCATAAGATGTACACGCAACTATATATATATATATATATATATATATATATATATATATATATATATATATATATTCTTTTTATTTGTTTTCCATGATCATTTATATATCGCTACACATTCATAAATGCTTGGCAGTTGATTTTCCCCATTTGCTCATGAAGGAATAATCCTGAATTTTATATTGTTCAATGGAAGAGAAGCTAATATTTTACTCCAGGTTAATATTTTTAGAAGTGAAGCAGTTAATATTAGTTTTAAAAATTTTAAGTATAACTTGCCCTACTAACGTATTGGACACTTTTAACCTCACTAAAACCGCATTGGTTGCTTCATCATCTGGAAAATATTAACCTATTATAATGATATATATATATATATATATATATATATATATATATATATATATATATATATGTATATATATATATATATATATATATATATATATATATAATTTTATTATTTTGTTGTAGCAGGGTGTGGGACATCCCACCGGATGCTGAACATTTATCCACTATCTCATACATTCCACCAAAGAGATATTTTTAAGAATCTCACAGTTTCTTTAAGTGCAATTGTTTGAATCTATCTCGAATTCGTTTCTCCGGGTTGCCATGTAGTTTCTACTTCTTTTTCTTGTATCCGGTTACTCTTAAGTTTACTGGAATGATGACGATCATCCTAAGATTCCGTTTTTTCTTTTCATACGAACTTTGTATCTCGTTATCGTTTCTCAGCTCTGTTTAATCTAACATTATTAAGGAAAGTAACTTCTACTAAAATTGCGTCTTTCTCCTTCTTGTCCCATATTAATATCAAGTTTGATAGTTCCGTTTTCTAGGTAGCTGCAGCAATTGCGTGGTTATAGTAAATGATGTATGATTCATTTCTAACTCTTCTTTCTGGTATATGTTTCTATGAGTTTATGCTGTTTTCGTTATTCATTTTCTTACAAATCGTCAAGTGAAGATATTTACACAATCTACTGTGTCGCGTTGTATAGTAGCAAAACCTTACAACTGAATATCTGGTGGCTCACGCTCTCTACTTCTGTGTGGCAGAACCTTCATTGGTTTTCATGCTGTTGGTTTGCTCATTCTTCCAGTTTTTTGCAATGAAAGGTTTTGGTGTATTTTGGCGACTCTTTTGTGAAATTTCCACAGCAGACTTTTCTTATCTTGTCTCATTTGTAAGGAATGTTTGGATAGTTTCGCGATGGATATTGTGCTGCTAGCTATTATTTCGTGATACCATCTTGAGGTCTGGATTATGGGAACACATCGCAATAGTTGCACAATATTGATGGTTAATTTCTGATAGACTCATACATCCTGCTCCTCCGGGCAGAAACTGCCTATTCAGACACTGGTTTCTGTATGTTAATCTGTACAGTGTCAACATTATCCGCGTTTTAATGTCTTGTATGCTTATATGACTTTGTGACCAGTCAACAATGCTAAAAGCTGTATAGTATTACATACATGACTAATTGTTTATATATATATATATATATATATATTAAATTATTATTAAATACATTTAAATTGATGCAGATATATAGATATATATATATATATATATTAAATTATTATTAAATACATTTAAATTGATGCAGATTTCATATTTATGCAAATTCTCTATTTATAAATATATAATACTTATTTCAAAAATTAAAAAGTGAATGCCATCAGCTAGTATCGAAACTAAAACATTTAACACCGTTCCCCACCGTCTGAGCTATCGATAGATAGATAAGTAAGATTAAAAATTAAACTACTTTAAACTATCAATGAATTTGCGCAGGCGCAAAATAAATAGAAATATGTTGGCAGGTTGAAATGAACATGTTGCATTTCAACGCCCCCTCAGCTCTTCAACTTTTTTAATTTAAAAAATAGGAAGCTTTACTTTTGGAAAAAATAATTTTGGTAATACAATTTCATTTATCCCAGGCTTACTTTGGCAAGAATTGAACACAGGATCATATATATATATATATATATATATATATATATATATATATATATATATATATATATATATATACAATCATGTGTTCAATTCTTGCCAAAGTATATATATATATATATACAATCATGTGTTCAATTCTTGCCAAAGTATATATATATATATATATATATATATATATATATACTTTGGCAAGAATTGAACACATGATTGTATATATATATATATATATATATATATATATATATATATATATATATATATATATATATATATGTGTATATATATATATGATCCTGTGTTCAATTCTTGCCAAAGTAAGCCCGGGATAAATGAAATTATATTACCAAAATTATTTTTTCCAAAAGTAAAGCTTCCTATTTTTTAAATTAAAAAAGTTGAAGAGCTGAGGGGACGTTAAAATGCAACATGTTCATTTCAACCTGCCAACATATTTCTATTTATTTTGCGCCTGCGCAAATTCATTGATAGTTTAAAGTAGTTTAATTTTTAATCTTACTTATCTATCTATCGATAGCTCAGACGGTGGGGAACGGTGTTAAATGTTTTAGTTTCGATACTAGCTGATGGCATTCGTTTTTTTTTAATTTTTGAAATAAGTATTATATATTTATAGATAGAGAATTTGCATAAATATGAAATCTGCATCAATTTAAATGTATTTAACCGTAATTTACGACCGGGAAATGTGTGTTTGTGTAATTAGTCTATATATACATAACGTCATATAAAATCTTATTTAATTTACCGAAAAATTTCCCATATAATCATGAAAATCACTTTATCTTAGCATACAATTGTTTCTGCTTTTTTCAACAGATTTTTGTTATGTACAAAATATCAGCGTTTCTTTTCTTGTGAGGTTTTGTCGGTGCCTATAAGGTCAGGGTTAGAGCAATCGCTGTTATATATTTCTATGAATTGTTTGTACATTGAAATTGTCTTCTTCAAATTAATTAGATTGGATTATGCTACATTTTCATTTTCTCATGAAAACGAGGCGGCGGGGAGAAGGCGGGGTAGTTTCGTCTATCCGATCTGTCATGGTGACAGGAAATTTCAAATTTAAGTAGCAAATGTCGTTCCCGAATTCCGATTTCAATCATTTCCTAGAATATATAAGATTGTCAAGAAGACGGAAACAGAATTCCCTGTGAGGATGTCATCCATGGCGATCCATTTAGGTGGAAAGAAACACAGCGGGAGGAAGTGATGGGAAGTGATGGAACGTGTCGTCGTATGATCGGCTTGGTATACAGAGCGATCGGAAAGGCAGATTTGGATCAAGACCAACTTTTCAGGAAAAGCAAGTTGGACGAAAAACCGGAAGAAACAACACCGTAGACTAAACAAATATGCCTCATACACACACAGAAGAATTGCATAGAATTTACCAAAACTACGAGGGCATCTGACTATATATACTTAAGTTTATAGCATAGTAAGTGAATTTACATTTTAAGATGAGCTTTTTAGCGGAATGTATTTTGCTTAATTTATATTTAATGTAGTGCAGTGAGACTTGTATTTACTTTATTAAATAAAACCATGGCGTCATTTAACTTGTTTCATTAAAAATACTTTGAAGATGAAAAATAAAAAAGTTTGAGAATGATAAATTCTTTATACACATATATATACATATATATATATATATATATATATATATATATATATATATATATATATATTATTCCCAACTCGCATTTAGGTACAAATGCACTTTCGTAAATAATTGAATTCATTCAAAACATATCGCTAAAACCAAAACAAAACAACATCTAAGTAAATCGCGATATATCCAGACAGTTGGCGAGATGATCCCGGGATAAGGGTTTAGGCTCATTACCGTTGGGTCCCAATTTCGAATCTCGCTAGATACAGGCACTCTGATGAATTGTAGACGACGAAACACGTGTCAGTGGATAATTACATTTTAAAAATAATATATATATATATATATATATATATATAAATAAATAACTTTTTGGTTTATCTATATCGCTCACAACAATTCAATTGGCGAAAATGTAGCATTTATCCTAAATTCTAAGAGGGGGTTATTCCGTTACATGAAGTGTCAAACACACACACGCGCGCATGCGCATATATATATATACTAGCGGGGGTACCCGGCGTTGCCCGAGTGTTTGTTTTCGGGACGGGGGGAGTTTTAAAAAATGTTATGGTAGGTAAGTAGGAAGGATCAAACCCGGAGTCATGAGTAAAAGTAGGAAAATAAAGTGTGAAAAAAAAAAAAAAAAAAAAAACATCTGCAACGTTAACAGTTCGGCCACCAAGAAAAGTCCATTCCAGTTGTTTAGGGAAAAAAAAAAAAAAAACACTGTGGTAGGTCGGCGCGAACGTGAAAATATAATGTGAATTGTCCAGCACCCTACCCACTACGCCACAGAGCACTGCAGCTTAGTTTAGTGATTTTAAATAACTTAACATGATAGAACTACGAAGCCAAACCGGTGTTCTCTTCTCAACTGTTCCTTGTGAACGATCTCCAAACGGTGTTAAGTGGTGGCAGGGGGAGGAGGAATTTTTAAGAGAGAAAATATTTTACCACTTCCATTGATCTTAACCGATTTTGGCCGTGACTTCTCGGCAGAAAAAGTATAGAAATCTAAGATTATCGAGGAATTTGAGAACTAATAAGCCTATAACAAACCTCAGATATTGTTCTGCCGTTTGTGCATAATGTATTTGCATGAAATATCTTGATTTTTAATCCTATTACGATCAAAATCCCACGGGAAAAAATGAGTTCATTTTATTTATATAGAGAAGAGATAGAGAAGAAGAGAAGAAGAGAAGAGATAGAGAAGAAGAAGATATAGTAGAACCCCGAGATACGGTGGCTCTAGGGTACGTTTGTTTTTCAGGTAACGATCTGGAATACGATGTTTTGGTGCCCCCCTGTTACGGTATTTACCCCGTTTTACGGTTTTATTTATAAGGTTATTTGATTATATACATGCGCTTTATATACAGTACTGTATTTTGATACCAATTTTTAATGCCGTACGCCACGGTTCTACTATATATATATATATATATATATATATATATATATATATATAAAGGTATAAATGAATTAGTATTTAATTATACGATAGTGTGTGTGTTATTTTCTGTGTCACGCTTACATCCGGGTGGTTTAATTGTTATATACTTCCATTTATTGTCATAAATAATTTTACCAAGAATTCTTCATGCGTTTTGGTTTCGGTTTCGATTATAGCGGATTCCACTTAAGACATCTATTTCATATATATATATATATATATATATATATATATATATATATATATATATATATATATATATACATATATATATACACACATATATATATACATATACATATATATATATATATATATATACATATATATATATATATATATATATATATATATATATAGATAGATAGATAGATAGAGAGAAATAGAATTTGATCAACAATTCTTCATAAATTTTGGTTTCGGTTTCGATTATAACTGATGGCTGTTTTTTGAAACCGTAACTTTATAATATTTAAAAATCGATAGAACATTTACTCTATAATAATATATACGAAATCTACAAGAATGAAAAATTTTAGTTTACTTTACGATCAGGCTTTGCCGGACGTTCGTTCTAGCTTGCATACATACTGTTGTAGTTTTAGCAGAAAAGCTTCAATAATATCAGATCGTCTCCATTTACAATGAACATCTAAAGAATGCCGACATCAATATATTACATATAAAAATGAGTCCCCTGTGGAATTTCCACAGGTTCTGCTAGTTTAATTATAATTATATATATATATATATATATATATATATATATAAAATATATTTTAGTCATCGACATACAGACCTGTTTCGTTGTTTCACAACTCATCAGTGCCGCTAGACTAACACCTCTCCCAAACCGAGGATCGAACCTAGAACCGTCGTGATGACAGTCGGCAGTCCTACCCCCTGACTACGGAATCGGTGGCCGAAATTAAACTGTCCGAATGCCTATTTAAATAAACATCCGTCCGCCACTCGTAGAGGGCTCAAACATTTTGTTTGTAAACAAATCGCGAGCTTCGCATTATTTCAGCTAAATTAAGTAGCGAGTAAGATAATTTACGAGAGTGCTCTACCGAAGAGGGGAGCTTTATAAAATATATTTTAGTCATCGACATACAGACCTGTTTCGTTGTTTCACAACTCATCAGTGCCGCTAGACTAACACCTCTCCCAAGCCGAGGATCGAACCTAGAACCGTCGTGATGACAGTCGGTAGTTCTACCCCCTGACTACGAAATCGGTGGCCGAAATTAAACTGTCCGAATGCCTATTTAAATAAACATCCGTCCGCCACTCGTAGAGGGCTCAAACATTTTGTTTGTAAACAAATCGCGAGCTTCGCATTATTTCAGCTAAATTAAGTAGCGAGTAAGATAATTTACGAGAGTGCTCTACCGAAGAGGGGAGCTTTATAAAATATATTTTAGTCATCGACATACAGACCTGTTTCGTTGTTTCACAACTCATCAGTGCCGCTAGACTAACACCTCTCCCAAGCCGAGGATCGAACCTAGAACCGTCGTGATATATATATATATATATATATATATATATATATATATATATATATATATATATATATATATGGAGGAGGGATATCGATATGAATTTTTTTATAAAATAATTACCTATGGACGCGCATATCGCTGTCTACGTTTGACCTTGACTCCCCACTAATGTTTTCCACCATCACAATAATAATGTGTAACAAAAGTAACATGAAACAATAATGATTTGAATGGATTTGATTTTGTGCTTCCCTCTTTTAGCCTCATATTCATTCCGGGCGAAAATGCTGCAAAATGCTTAGCATGTAAAAAACTTACAGTGTAGACGTTGTGTGCAGTTCCTTAATAAATATCGACAAGCAAAAGAGCAAGCATTCATTTACATTTGAGTTAAATAGAATTTCTCTTGTTCTTCTGGTCTA
Organism: Euprymna scolopes; assembly: GCF_053919585.1. NCBI lineage: Eukaryota > Metazoa > Mollusca > Cephalopoda > Sepiida > Sepiolidae > Euprymna > Euprymna scolopes. The sequence goes on along the minus strand of NC_136503.1, from coordinate 117,304,842 downwards.
TTTGTCTAGCAAATTGAATTGATCTACAAATATACACACCTACATTAAAACATATATAAATATGTAAATATTTTTATAAAAAACTGAACTATAAAAATGTTTGCAAAGATTTGGCATTAAATAGTCCGAAAGCTGTTTATATGCCAAAAAAAAAGTTGTTAAACCAAATAAAAATGTTTGTGCTATTAAACAGAAAATTGGCAAGCGATGAATTATGAAGAAACTACAAATAGAATAAATACAGATCAATAATTTTATTAAATGGAAGATTTTGGATGCAAAGCGCGATAAATGCCATTTACAAAATTACGAAACTATCACTACAAAAAGTATTGCATTTCGACACAATGATATTGGCATAATTTCTGTTCTGCTCATGTGGCTATCGTTAAATTGTGACAAGTCTAACACCTCTAATTTATCCTTGTATTACATGCACAATTGGTTTTATGTACAAAATATGAGACAACCACGCATACAAAATAAATTCATCAAGTAACAAATATGTTCATGAGAAAAATGGCAATTTGCTGTTTGAGAAAAGAATATAGCAGTTAAATGACTTACATCTATTGTATTTACATGCAAATTGCTGTGTAGTTATTAGTTTGTTGTTCAATTAGCTAAAACAGGCGTAACGTAAAATACGTCGAGCAATTCGGATATTTCTGCACATACTTAGTGTTTCAGCCATTTCTTTCTAGATACTTGGAAAAATATTAGTTAGCTCCACTCGAGATGTACTCTAATACCCCTTGCTTTCTCTCATCTCTCGCTATGACTTGCCTGGTCTCAATTATATTTATATAATATATATCTACCGAACCAACCTGCATTACATACTGGTATTCTTATGTTAATGAAATTGTCAAATAAAGTTGATTTAGCTGTAGAGAAGAATTTGACATTTTTATATGTAACTTGGTTACCCCTTTCTTTCATTTGTTTCAAGTAGGGTGGATACTGATGCTACTCCAAAATGCTTATCTCCAATATCCGGCAAGCATCTCACCAACCACAACACCATAACACGCGAGCCACAACAAATGAAGTCACTATATAACCACTAACCCATCAGGTATTCAACACAACAACCGAAATTAAAGAGAAATCTAAATAAATTGACGCAGATTCAATACATATTATGTCAATCAAGCTTCTGATCACAAAGTTTAATATCAAAATATTACAGCAATAAATACAAATCCTGTCACTTTTGTGCTGTTTTTACTTTGATTCACCTATAACACGATCTGCCGGTCACTGGCTTTACATGTTACACTAATTGTCTTAGAAGTGGTCTCATGAAGATGTGTAGATGACCAGTCATTAGGGTCTGTGTAACAAGAAGAAAATAATACCTGAGATGTTGGATGTGGGTGTGGCTCCTTTACTTTCTCAAGATGATCTCTTCACCCTGGTGGCATTCTGGTTGGAATTTTCTTCTTCGTCCTCCGGATCATTTCGTTGTTTGATGGAAGCATTCATGGCAGACTCAATAAAACACACAACACGACACAATCGTAATATTTATGAGAAATCTAAACTATTTTATTTCTATACATAAATATATTACAATATTTTACAATGTTTTACAAAAGGGATCAAAAGCAATTAATAGTTAAACTTTAAAAATTATTAGACTGAGCTACATAGGTAGTCCTATGATGGAAAGGGGGTGCCCCCCCTCGTTCACGGAGAGAAAGAAACACGGATGCTTACCCCATGTCGTCCGGCCGAAAAAGGGCTGATCTAGAAAGGTAATTCTGGGATTGCATTTCTTTGTATCTCTACGCTTATGGCTAAATCACCACCCGGCCATGCTGTAGAGTGTGTTAGCAACCGTGACACTGGGATATACTGTCACATCCCTCTCTACGCAATCTGAAATTCATGAGTATTCATCAATTTCAGAAGTCCCTAATTTTCCCCGGATGTTGCCTCAACCAGCCGCCAGCGATCAATGTCTCCAGCTCTTTGTTCCGTCAGGAACTCAGTGAAGCAATTTATTTTTTTCCGCCAGGCCCCTGGTGGACTGGTATACTGCTTCATTTATACCAGGGAGCGTAATCATCCTCGCCCTCCATCAAGGCAGTGAAGAAAATGATGGTATAATATAACTTATACCCTCAGGTCGTCATGATTTCAGTTACTAGATTTACGCTCTCTTCAGCAACCAGTATAATATATTTTAACCGAGCCGGAGTTTACATGAGTTCATCACGCTGACCTATCCATATTTAATCAAGCCGGATTTTACGTGAGTTTATCATGCCGACCTATACGTTTTTTTAATTTATTCTGCATCAACTTATAACACTATTTCAGTAACTTCAGCAACCAGTATAAGTTATTTCAACCAAGTCGGGGTTACGTGACCTCATCACGCCGACCTATATGGATTTAGTTGAACCTCGGTCTTCATAGGTACTAATCCGATTTAATTCTGTTAGAGCAAGGAGTGCGCCGCCGAACGGCCAATAGAAACCATCCACCACGGAATATTTATTAATTATTCAAGAATTAATTAAAGAAGGGCACTCAGCTTTCATGAGTTGGAATACTCAATATGGGCAAAAAACTTGTCACAAAATAAACGATTCAGATTTCCGAATATACATCAAATCAATGAAATATGGTGTTAACAATTTGTTATGTTTTCCTTAAAAAACATTTTAAAAAAATCATTTCAGAGCACCTCAGTCACAATTAGCATTTGTTTGTACAATGCAAACCCATTTCAAGTTATTTCATTTATAATTAACTTTTCCCTAAATTTCAGGGTTCATTTAAAAAGTATTTGTTTTTGTTTTTCAAAACAACTTTCTTTACAAAAGATCATAAAAATTTCATTCCAAAATTTAAAAATTATTTCAAGTATTTTGGTTTATTGTTAAAGTCAATTTTTCTTCCCAAAAGACCATTAAAAATTTCGAATTTAGAAACATTTTAAGTTGGTTACTTCTCTCCAAAATAATCCATTTATTATTAAAAGCAATCTTCTCAAAAGATGAAATATTTCGAATCAACCCACTTTTCACAGTGAAATTTAAAAATTATTCCAAGCATTTGGTTCATTATTAAAATTAATTTTCTTAAAATATCATAGAAAATTCATTTTGAATCAATTTACCCTTCACAATGAGATTCAGAGACATCCCAATTTTTTTCATCTTGTAATAAGTGTTTTTTAATTCAGTGTACATTTAAAATTATTTAATTTATTCTTAAAGAAGATAATTTCTTCTTATAGACCATTATTAAGGTCATTTCGAATTCAGAAACTTTTCACGTTAATTAACCTTTTTTCGAATTTAGAAACGTTTCACGTTAATTTTTTCCAAAGTAATTAGTTTATTATTTTAAAAGAGCAATCATCTTCCTAAGATCACTCACGAAGATTATTTCGAATTGATTCACTCCCGCCACACCTGGGGTTTATTTCTGTTAACGACAAGTTCTGTATACTTAACAGCTTGAGAAAATTAAAGTTTCAATGAAAGAGAGATTTTTCTAGACCAAGGAAATGTTTTCTTCTTAAGAATTATTTCAATTTTTCGTAAATGCTCAGTCAACATTTCAGGGACCTTTATCATATGGTCCAATTTCAAATAAACCCTCAATTAAAAAATTCGCTCGACTAATTCTTCCTTAAAATCATTTAGAATTCAGGAAAATTTCTTTCGTTAGTCAAATAATATTTCTTTAGGAATTATAAAAAATTCAGAGAATATTCGAAAGGTAATTGCATAATATTTCTTTAAAAATCTATGAAAATTTCAGAGAACTCTTAAAAAATTAACGTAATCAGGTAACAGTTGGCTTTTGCAAACATTCGGGGATTTTAGAAGAGCATTTTAGAAGTGCTATGTTGGAATAATTGTCTCTTTTTTAATAAAAATCTATTGAAGACATCATTTAAATAATTTTGTTCTTTAAACTTGATAAAAAAATTCCAAAAACCCAAGTTAATTCGTTATTATATGCACCCTTGCAATACGTCATGGGGGTCTAGTTATATAAGCACCAAAACGCTAGAGTAGAGAGGAAAAAGGGACAGAGCGGTACCATCACACGTCCCACCTCACTCATAACATCATTACATCACACAATAGTGAGACCCAAGTTGGATCATCTCATATGGCCATGTGCGTCATTGTTTTTTTTTTTTAAATGAGTGACGGCTAGACATTATAATGAGTTTTAAAAAATAACAAAATGGAAAAAAATCTTATTTTGATCAAAAAAGTTCATATGATGTAATCCAAATTTTTAGCAATACATTTTATTTCCTTTTTTTTTAAACAGACAAAAAAATCAATAAAAAATATTACCAAATCAAAATAGTCCCCTGATTTTTCAGCGTTAATTTTTAATCTACCCTGAAAAAGAGAACATGATACAAATCTTCCATAGTTCATAAAATAAAGTGTTCAAGCAAGAGTTCTATTTTTCTAATCTTAACTTAAAAAGTCATTAACATTTTACAAGTTCTAACATTTGCAAAGTCAAAAACAATTAACAAAAGTCCTCTATTTTTTCTAAACCTGAAATAAAAAAATCAGATTAAAATTGTTAGGTATTCTTTTTTTTTCTTTCTTTTACATTTATTTTTCGATCATTGTTTGAAGGATTTTTTTCTCTTTTTTATGTAACACAAATATGCATATACATACACACACATATAGATATATATCTTGAGAGAGAGAGATTTTTGCATTTACTAGAGAAACTTTTTTCTGTGTGTGTTTTTTTTTTGTGTAGAGGGACACATTTCTAGCCTTTTTTAATCGAAGGGTTATTTTTCAATAATCTTTTTTTAATCTTTTGTATGTAACTTTTTGTTTATTCGTGCAAAACAATTTTTTTCAGGTTTTGAATTTCTTCTTTTTTATTTTTTCAGTGCGTTTTTTTTTTTTTTGCGTTTGTGCGCGCGTGTGTATTGGTCTGTCATTTTTTGATTTTTTGCCTGAAATATTCTATTCAGTTTTAAAAACCATGAGCCTTAATTTTTTATTATTTTATTCGTCTAATGGTTATTATTTTTGGTTATGCCGTGGATTTTTTTTCAGAGCTAATCTCTCGTCTGAAGGCAACATTTATAACAGATGGTGCCGTAATCGGCTTAAACCTGGTAGGGTCGAAATTATTTCCATGCTAGAAAATAATATACCCAGCTAAAAATGGTACATTTATAACACGATCTGCCGGTCACTGGCTTTACATATTACACTAATTGTCTTAGAAGTGGTCTCATGAAGATGTGAAGATGGCCAGTCATTAGGATCTGTGTAACAAGAAGAAAATCATACCTGAGATGCTGGATGTGGGTGTAGCTCCTTTACTTTCTCAAGATGATCTCTTCACCCTGGTGGCATTCTGGTTGGAATTTTCTTCTTCGTCCTCCGGATCATTTCGTTGTTTGATGGAAGCATTCATGGCAGACTCAATAAAACACACAACACGACACAATCGTAATATTTATGAGAAATCTTAAATATCTTATTTCTATACATAAATATATTACAATATTTTACAATGTTTTACAAAAAGGATCAAAAGCAATTAATACTTAAACTTTAAAAATTATTAGACTAGGCTAGCTACATAGATAGTCCTAACTAGTGCTGATGGAAAGGAGGTGCCCCCTCGTTCACGGAGAGACAGAATCACGCATGCTTTCCCCATGTCGTCCGGCCGAAAAAAGGGCTGATCTAGAAAGGTAATTCTGGATTGCATTTCTTTGTATCTCTACGTTTATGGCCAAATTCCCATCCGGCCATGCTGTAGAGTGTGTTAGCAATCGGGACACTGAGATATAGTGCCACACACCTCAAACGAGGCATAAGAAGAGGATTACTGTGATTAAAGATCAGGTTTATTGGGGCATCATACGAGAGGAGAAAGTAAGATTGTGTTCACATAATTTCTGTGTGTTAGTGATGTCGTAGAAACAGAGAATGGTGGAAATTCCGGAAGTAAAATGTTAGGGGAAATAAAAATTTTCCAACATCTGGAGACCTTTACAGTGAAGGGGTAAAATTTTGTTGCGAATCGGATTTGTCGAGGATATTTACATTGAATTGGGAAAAGTGCAGTAATTTTTTCAGAGCACATTTCATTTAAGAACTTGATAAATAGTGCGAATACGCGATCTATTGATTATACTGTTTTGTAGCCTGACCAAGATTGAGAGAATAGTTGTTGGTGATTTTGAAACAATACTCCATGCATTGGATTTTGAAACAATACTCCATGCATTGGCAATTGATGGGTTTATAGAGATATATGGGACTGGCAAGCGTGAAAAATTACAATCCGGTTGAAGGTGCCTACCTCCTCCGCAGCAACCGTGGCAATATCTTCTTTTTATTTATTGCAATTCATGAATGTTAGGACAACCAGTTTTTAGGATACTATCAGCCATAGCAATCGATGGTTGGAAAGGTTTCATAATTGTTGAAGGAAAGGGGTTTGTGTTGTTAGCACTAAATACAATTATCAATTTTTGGCGCCATTCCACTACCGACTATTCGCCGCAGATGTAGCAGAATATGTCGAGCTGATTTATATTTATAATAAAATAAAAAAGAAAATAGTAAATCATTAATTGATGAATATAAACTCTTTACAGTTTGTTTATTTCAAGAAATAGAAAATAATTATTTATACTGATCCAGAACCTGATCCATATTTGGCATATTTCGATAGTTTACTATAAGCAGCCGGAAAAAGTTGCCAGAAAAAAAAACAGACGTGAACATTGCCAGAAGATACATTCAAAATGCTGAAAACAAAGTACAAGAACTTAAGATTTACTATAAGTTTAATTATATGAAATAAATAGTTTTAGCTGTTACTTTTAATCGTATGGAAAAGAATAAAAACAAATGTTTTAATTTTTTAATACGAAATCATGTAAACGACTTTGAACAAAAGTAAGAAGTGTTTTTTCTTTTTTCATGGAAAGTATTTTTTTTTTGCAAGAAATATTTCAATATGTTTTTTGTAAAACATTTTTTTCATAAAAACCTTTGATCAAAAATAATTTTTCAAGAATAGTATGAGCTAAATGTGTTTTTCCTATTAACGAAATTGTCTTCTAACAGCTGGTTTCTGATTGGCTGACTGCGTCGACATTTTTACGGCTGCGTTTCTGGCAGTTTACTGTAAACGACTGGAAGATGTCGGTGCGACCTTGTTCTGATTTAATACCGAATTTTGAAACATATGAATTGAAAATATCCGTACATGTAAACAAAATGGCAAAAACTAAACAAGTGACTTTCTTGTGTTTATCTAATTTATAACTCGATACTCTCATGTGAACAGCACGTTAGCAATGATTGCCATCATCATCATCATCATCATCATCAACAACAACAACAACAACAAATTCAGCTTGTTCTGCTAGTCTCAATTCAACAGCAGTTACGGTGAAAACAAAACAAAGAATATTCAGCCAAGATAATCATAATGATCCATCGTCTTTCCTGTTATGAGATTTGACGATCACATATTTCTATGAATTAAATTCAACCTTTATGTTTTACTGAACTCGCGAGTTTATTTTTCATTCTTTATCAGCGCCGTATTTATGCCTGTGTTTCATTTCTTAGTTTCAATCTACCAACTTATTTCGGGAAGTTGACTTCATTGAGTGGAATTTTCACTACATTAAAAACTAACTCTGCGTTCGTTTGGAGGCAAGTAAATATAAGATGGTTGCACAATAACGGCTAGAAAAACTATACTACCCTACTATTTCATTCATAGATGCCGTGATATATGAGTTCATACCTCTCACAATGGTATCAGCGAAAGTGAAGATAGCTGCGACAGAACACGAACTTTGATCACCGGTTCGACAATTCCTACCTATAAAGACCACTCAACACCACTAGCCCACTCCACTAAACTACACCACCACACTAAACAATACCATGGCACTACACAACACTACACAACTACACTACGCCACTGCATCACTCCATTACCACACGCGACTACATCATGCCAATACAACAGGGTAATACACTAGACAACTAAACCACGCCACTAACTATTTCACTTAAGGACACTATATAATAGACTGAAAACATCAAATTTATGATAGTTGATAAATAAAACTAAAAGAACCTTCCATATATCTTTAGTTCTTCGATGCCAACGGTGTATTCATATTTGAGCAAGTAAGGCATTCATAATTTGATGTGTGTACTGACATGACATCGCCTCCCAAGCCGTTTATTATAAACCGAGAGTGTTGCCTACGTGATGTTAACGTAAACATCACCTCTTTTCTGACATTATTGGACATTATTTACGAGTTTATTTGATTTCATGCTGATACATTATTCTGGCATTTTTGTATGTGTGCCACCTCATCTCGTCTCCCATGTTTCAGACTTTAACTGGCGAACACGTGATTTGAAGAAAAGAGATATGTACGAAGGAAAGTGCAAACTGGTATAGCTCCAGTGCAGTTTGTTTTTTATTACTGTGTGTTTGTTTTTTTATTGGGGGGGGTATTACTATTATTACTTTCGTATAACGTACTACAGTACACTGGATATGAGACAAGGTATGTTTGAAAAGTAATAAGACTGGTGTAATTTTTTTATTTCCAAATAGCTTATTAATATAACAGATCAGGCTGTCTAAAGATACCGGTTTCCTTATTTGAATGCACGAAACATTGATCGTATTGATTTTTTTTTCTTCGTGTAAAAATCAATCATCTTGCACAAAAACAAAAACAATTTTCTGACGGAAAACAACTAAACAAACATCATGAATAGAATAAAAAAAAACTGAAGCATAATTTTTTTGACAAAATGACTAGATTGGACAATACGATGGCTGTGCATGGGCGTCCGAGCGCATTTTGCCATACAAGAGTCGTTCCAAAGTAAAGCCTCCTATTTTTTCTTAATTCAAAAGTTGTAGAGCTACATAGACGAGAGTAGTACCATGAAAACGAACGATCTTTTTGTGCCACAAAATTTACTTTTTATGTAGTCGCCACGATTCTCAATGTACTTTTGCCAGGATTTCAATGGCGCATTTCTGATTCTAACGCACGTCTATAACAGGGGTTATAATCTCACATAGTCAATAGTTGCAACAAAGAGAAGAAACTTTCAAATCATCACTGAATAAGTTCAGTTATCATAACAATGCCATTTCCAACCCCCTCTGATCCATTAGGGCGGAATAAAAAATGACGCATTATTTTTGGAACGCCCCTCGTATTTGTCAACGTTTCGTTTTTATTTCACGATTCTCGGAAGATGATACATTTCAAGAATAATAAGTACAAATTTTTCTGTTTTTATTTGTTTTCTTTTGTAGTTTTTTTTGTTTGTTTGTTTGTTTGTTTTTTGTTTTGTTTTTGTTTTGTTTTTTCGTATATTGTACTACAGTCAGCCGGATATGATACAGGGTGTGTTTGAAAAGTAACGAGACTTGTTCTAATTCTTTTATTTCCAAATACACATTAGTAATATCGGATCAGGCCGTCTAAAGATACCGGTTTCCTTACATCAATGAACCAAACAGTGATGTTATTGCTTCTTTCTTTTCCAAGTACAAAAGTGAATCATATTCCCCAAAGTAAAAAAACAAAAACAATAATTTTTCTCTAATCAAACACCATAAATAAATATTTAAAGATATAAAGGACTTAAAGCATAAAATTTAACAAAATGACTAGATTCCACATAAAAAAAAACAAAAACACCATGAATAAATAATTGAAGATTTAAAGAACTGTAAAAATAACTTTTACCAAAATGACCGCATTCGACATTAAATAACACGAAAAGGGTTGATATGCTATAAAACGAAACAACATAATCTGAACAGCAAACAGCATTTTCCCTGCAAAGCGATCCAATAACTGCTTGTCGATGAGTCTTTGCCGTACATCGATTTCTTTCGTCTTGCGGTACATTTCAGCGTCCCAACCTAACAACTTTAGTAATTCTTATCCTCAAGTGGATTTTGCCCTTGTTAAGTATTGACTCATGTCTATACGAAAAAAATAACAAGAGTAAATTATATGGTTTCCCCTTTAAAGTGGCCATTCCTCGATTTTAATGGACTTTGCTATGCTTCTCTTCAGCTACACTTTTTTGCCACACTCATGAAACGATTCTTCTCTGATGACGTTCAGCTTGTTGTTGATGACACTTTCAAAACAGATAATCTTGATGACTCCTTTGGATTTGGAGATTCCTTCATCCAAATAAATCATTATCCGTATTTGTGTACATCTCTGTCATCTCCCAGATTTCGAACATAAACCAGCAAACACGTGATTTTAGAACATCTCTTTCGCAAGGAAAAGGAAATCTAGTATCGTTTCAAACGTACAAAATATAAGCGAATAAATAAATACATGGTTTTGCTTTGTTTTTAATTCATTTTTTTTTTCATACATAGTACTATAGTGTGTTCGACCTGTCAGTGGGGTCACGAATTTGCTGACTGCAACTCAATGGCAATGGGTCAACCTTTCCACCTGTAGTCATTCTTCAACTTCAGCCCTTGCTTCGGCTTAATGGAAGCTCGGAGAGGCCCGATCTGATCAATGTTCTAGTCACATCATTTTCTAATATATAGATTGGTACACGTGACCTCTTATAAAACAGTGAAATAAATAAAAAGAAATTCCAACACTTCATCATGGGGATAAGAAAAAAATCCCAAACTGCAAGATCGGATAATAGGGGAATTAGGAACACATCTTGCTTTTCACTGTCGTCTCTTCTGCGGGGGAAAACCGGGAGTCAAAAAGAGCAGCCAACCTTGATTAGAACTAGGGCTATGACAATAGAATATTCTTGTTTTGACTCTCGAGTATATATCCGACATATTTAGACACATTTAATCAACCGAGAACCACATCACTCTATATAAAAACATATAAGATATCAACGGATACACACTCGAAAGTCAAAACCATGAAAAGAATATGCTGTTGTCCAAGTTATAACAATATTTTTATACGTTACTTTGTGAACACCGTTTATTCCTCATTGTTCATTGCTTAATGGCTTAAAAAAGGATTGGAAACAAATTCATAATCAACAAAAGACAACTGTCGTAGGAAGATAGGATTACAGTTATCTCAAAATATCATGTTAGTTGAAAGAACAATCCGGTTATCACTCTTTCATCCATTGCTCACACAGCATCCCCAGTATCTACTTTTTAAACAATTTTCTATATTTTACTATGTTTTGTGTCTTTCAATCAATGGTCGTTATTGATAATATATAATCCAATATTATTTGCAGAATAATCGCGTTATCAACTACTTAATCGGTTCCCTCACAAAGTTTGGTTGGTGAAGTTAGTAGCTAGTCGCCTATCAGTTTAAAAAAAAGCAAGATTTGTCAAAAGTCATTTGTAAGGGCAACAACCGAGAAGCAAATAATATCGACATGCTTGATAGTGTACGGTAAACGATCTTTCGAAGAAATGAAATTCCTCTAGTTTATCCCTGCAGTTAGGATAGAACGCCAGTTTGTTTGAGTTTATCCCTTGGCTGATCGATTTCGTTCTCTTCTGCTGCACAAATGATATTATTATAAATGCACCATCGCTGCTGGATGATTATTTGCACGGATATCCGACATTTTCTCATCATATGAGAAGGACACGCTGATAACTGGCGACACACTGAACAGTGAAGATTATGCAATCGAAAACCTTACCTTTACCTTATCATTAGCTACAAATAAAAAAAAAATTCTTCGTTTCTTTTTCTCTCTTAGTTTCCCCTCTCTGTCCTGCTCTAAGTAAATCTGACGACCTAGTCCACAAATTCCAAAAATTCATCATGACAAGTTTCAAGAAAAAATGCACGATTAAACCCGGTTCTCCAACTTCCAACGTAGACTCCTACTACCATGTCTCCTTCTCCAACATCAGGGGTCTACGTTCTAACCTTCCAGAGGTTGAAACCCAATTACAGGAGACTAAACCAGACCTTTTATTTTTAAGTGAAACTGGCATTGGATAGGCTATTTCCCTAGAAGAGTTCGCAATTAAAGGATACTCTAACTTAACTTCTAAATCTGACCCCCAAGATCGCCATGGGCATGGAATTTGTGCCTATATTAGGGATAAATTTCCATGTGGTAGGGACATCTCCCGGGAAGATCCTAACTTACCCTATATGTGCTTCCGGGTTGCTTTAGCTCACACTACGGCATTTTTATTTACTCTCTATCGCCCCCATAACAGCGGAGTTACTATCTTTCAAAGCATATCTAAGAAAATTGACCAAGTCATATCTGCTTATCCTTCAGCTAACATTCACGTATGTGGTGACTTCACTGTTCACAACGTCGAATGGTTGACCCACTCTAACAAGACCGATGATGAGGGAAGGTTCTGTCATGATTTCTTCATTGCCTATGACCTCACTCAGATTGTTCAGGAACCCACCAGTGTGCCCGACAATGATGGCCAGTATGCGAGCCTACTAGACCTTTTTCTCACAACTTGCCCTGAACTATGTTCAGTTTCTGTTCTGTCGCCTCTTGGCTCTTCCGACCACTCTGTTGTATCAATTAAGATAAAAATGAACTGTAATAAGTCCCCAGACGTACCTCTCCATCGTACAGTATATCGATACACTAAGGCTGACTGGGATAGCTTCCGTACATTTATATCTGATCTACCTCTGCATTCCATGTTTAAAAAGGATGTGTCCTCTATTGTATTAGACCTGACGGAATGGTTAATTGTAGGTATTGACCGTTTCATACCCTCGAAAAAGTTTCAGCAAAAACCTAACAGCCAGCCATGGTTCTCTCCAGAATGTGCTGCTGCCATTGCGCACAGAAATCACTTTTTCCACTGTTTCCAACGTAATAGATGTATGAAAACTAAAGCCGCTTTCAGGACTGCCAGCAACCATTGTAAGAAAGTAATAAAGAATGCAAGAGAGTTGTATGCTCTATCTGTAAAGTCCAAAGTAGCTGAGCAGCGGCTTGGTTCCCACCAGTTTTGGCAAATAGCAAACAGAATCCTGAACAGAAGCGTGTGCTCCATCCCAACTATTATCAATGGACCTGAGGTAATCTCGTCAGCATCAGACAAAGCCAAACTCTTTGTCAAGAACTTCGCAGCTAATTCTACCCTTTGCGATCAAGGCTGCTAACCCCCAATATTTCCTCCTGTATCAGAAAACACGCTATGTGATATACGTATATCTGTACGTGATGTTGCCAAGCTAATCAAAAACCTTGATTCCAGTAAAGCAACTGGCCCTGACGGTATTCCAATTATAGTACTCAAAAAACTTCAACCTGAACTAGCGCCCATACTTACAAAACTGTTTAAACGTTGTCTTAAGGAGAACAGTTTCCCATCTCCCTGGAAAATTTCATCAGTATGCCCTGTATTTAAGAATTCAGGTGATCGCTCGTCCCCCTCTCAGTACAGGCCAATAAGTCTCCTGTGCGTCATGAGTAAGTCGCTGGAATCTGTATTAAATACAGAAGTAATCAACCATCTCAACAAAAATAACCTTCTTAGTGACACTCAATATGGTTTCCGTTCTGCTAGATCTACAGCAGATGTGCTTACAGTTATATCTCATAGGATTAGCAAATCTCTCGACGGAGGCAACCTTTCTAGGGCAATTGCTCTTGACATATCTAAGACCTTTGATAGGGTATGGCATAAAGGTTTACTTCATAAGATCTCTAGCTATTGCATAGCTGGAAATGTCTTCTCAATTGTTAAATCATTTCTTTCTGATAGGTTCATAAGAGTAGTAGTTGAGGGGCAAAAATCAGAAGCTCACAGTATTAATGCCGGTGTCCCTCAGGGGTCCATCCTGGGCCCAACTCTTTTCCTGATCTACATTAATGATCTTCCAAATCACATCCTTACATCATTTGTAGACATCTATGCTGACGACACTACCATTTATGGTAGCACATGTAAGACAGTAAACGACCAAGTTCTCTCCAATTCTCTCTCCTCTGATCTTGAGCTCGTAGTACAATGGGGTAAAGAATGGCTGGTTACTTTTAATGCATCTAAAACCAAGCTTCTCTCTTTACATCATCAACATTCTGATCCACATCTGACATCAATTGAAATGAATGGCTCTCGTCTTCAGGAAGCCTCAAGTTTTGACAAACTTCTTGGCTTGACCATTACTCCTGATCTTAAATGGAACACGTACATCAAATCTGTTGCCAAGGCCGCTGGAAAAATGGTGGGATCTTTCTATCGATCCGGTAGATATCTCACTGCTGATGCAATTCTCTATCTATATAAGAGCCAGGTACGTCCAAGGATGGAATACTGTTGCCACATCTGGGCAGGAGCTGCTAGAAAGGACTTGGCCTGCCTTGATAGAGTTCAAAATAGACTTCGTAGCCTCGTAGGAGATGTCCTTTTCTCTTCCTTACAACCTTTATCTCACAGAAGAGATGTTGCGAGTTTGTCTCTGATGTATCGTTATTTTCATGGAAAGTGTTCGAATGAGCTTCAATCTATGGTCCCCCCTCGCCAAACTTTCACAAGAAACACTCGTCTAGCTGTAAACACTATCAATAATTCCCCCCACTCTTTATCTGTGCCTAAACCTAAACGTAGATTCCATGAACAAAGCTTTTTTCTTAGAACTGCACGCCTGTGGAATTGTCTTCCGTTTTCCTGCTTTCCGGCTGACTACAATATGGTTGTGTTCAAGTCTAACGTAAATAAGTTCTTGATGAGCCGTTCCATATAAGTTATCAACTTTACCAAATTTTCATTACTAATGATTACTATAATGTCCAATTTCTACTGTACACTCTTTAACCCTTATCCTTGAGTGGCCTCTTGGCCTTGATAATGTGGTGATGCCTGTGTAAAAAAAAAAAATTCAATTTCAAACTGACTGTGACAAACAATTCAAAATGCCATTTCCCACTTAAGTAAGAAATGCCGTTGAAAAAATGCGGTTTCAAATGGTAATTTTACACATTTGAAAATTAAGTTTCAATTTTAGTGAGAGATAATCAAAACAGCTTTGTCAACCTATTCTGTGACTCACAGTTGATAATGGTGCTTGAAGCTTAACCCTGACAGACTAACAGGAAGGGTATTTATTTTTTACTTATAAATTATCGCTTGTTAATGAATTTGTCAGGTGAACATTGAGACAACAATGTGATGATTGGTAACGGTGGTTGTAGCTAGTCATAATTTGAATATTTAAGAGAGCGGTTCAAAAAGAATTTATTTACATTGAAATAACGACCAAGTTGTAGTCAGCTTAGAAGCAGCCACGTGGTATTTGTTTCCATGGACGAGTAGTTCTAAAAAAGAAATTATGCTCATGAAGGTTCAGTTTTGTTTTAGGAACACAGATGGAGCGTAACGAAGTTACGGATACGTATTAACAGCAGCAATATCTCACGTATGCAAATAACCACGCCGTGACACGAGGTGACGTCACAGCGAAAGAAGAGGGGCACATGTTGATGTGAGAGGAACTTTTAAAACAAGATGCAATCAGAACTTCAAGGAAAAAATGGTCGGACAACCGTATGCCGTGGGACAAGCTTCAGACATAGCAGCTGGTTGTAGCTGCGGACTGGGAACGAGTAATTGATCCAAGAGAAAACGCGGAGATGCGCCAATGTTGTCGCTGGCTTGGAAAATTACATCTGTTGTTTACTGACGAAACGAGTGTTAATAAATGCCTTTTGCTTCAACTGAAAAAAAATCGAGTCGAATTTCTCTCTTTTGTTCCTTTGTGACTGTCCCTGCATACAACGTGTTGGATCCAAGTGAAAATATAACGGCGATGTTACAGGAAAAAGAGAAATTATTGACAGTGGTTTTAGCTAGACGAGTTCTTGTGATGATATTTCAAACGTAGCTAGTAGACAGTTGCAAATTCAATTTAAAACTTCAGTTTGGCAGACAACCTGATTTTTTTTTTTCAAACTAAAGTGTAATAGAAAAGGCTATTTGGAAATTTACCGCGAGAGTTTGGTGAAAATGTTCTTTCAAACTGATGCGAATTGATGGACAAAGCATCAGCCCGATAGACGGGGTCGCATCCATAACCACAAAATACTCTTCGAAGTAATTTATTATTTTATTTTTTTACTTGTTTATTGTTTACTTCTCATTCTTTCGCCGCGTGTTCGGATTTTTATATATACGTTTTGTTCTCGCCTATTTTATAAAAGTGGTTGGATCATTCTACCGCTACAAAATGTATCTCACTTCCGACGCAATCCTCTTACTATATAAGAATCAAATACGTTCTAAGACAGAGTACTGTTGCCACATTTTAGAAAATGACATCCAGATAATTCTTACCTGCTTTAACAAAGTGCGTAATCGACTCCGAAACCTGATGACCAATGTCCTATCATTAATCCTACAGTATCTTTCCTAGAAAAGAGACGTTGTTAGTCTTTCTCTGCTCTATCTTTATTTCCATTCGCAGGTGCTCTTACTAAAACCACTATGAATAAATTCCCTTTCTCCCTATGTATATCAAGAACTAAGCGGAACTTCTCTCAGCAAAGTTTTTTTTCCTAGAACTGCCCGACTTTAGAACACAATATCACGGAACTATTCCCAGTTAGCTCTTGTTGGGACGTTTTCTTAAATAATCAATTCTGACCAGTTACAGCCATCATTTACTAGTCCGCAGTCTTCCTTTTGAAAAAAAAAACTCATCCTCGTGTGGCCTGCAGGTCTTGATAAGTTCTGAACCGTTTGTAAAGAAGATACATCAATAAGAAAACTACCGGCTTCCTAACCTAAAATACACTAAACATTATTTTTTTCTTTGTTTTTTCTCCCTTTCATTTGCTAAACTCTAGCAAAAAAAAAAAAAAAATTCTCTACAAAACACCACGAATAAATATTTGAAATTAAAAAGAGCTTGAAGCACAAAGCTTTACCAAAATGACCGGATTCAATATTACATAACCTAAAAAAAAAAGACTAAACCAAACACAATAATAACTATTTGAAAATATAAAGGCCATGAAGCACAAAAAACGTTTATCAAAATGTCCGGAAAAGTATTGATATGCCGTTAAACAAAATATCAAATCAATAAAAAAAAACATGCAATTGTTAAAGAAATCTTTGATCGTTAAACAATTTTCGGCCATTTTGTGTATGAGTCATTTCAATTACGCACGGCGTAAATACAGACTGCAAATCTATAAACCAATGTCCATCTGTGGTGAGTGCAGAGAACCGGATGCCAAGCCTGTGACGTCTTAACAAAAAGGACGTAAAATGTTTTTTTGCGCATAAAAATACATATCGAAGAGGTGTATTTTGAACCAATCAGAAACGTCCTCGCTTTCCTAAAAATTGCATTTGTACGAGTTTCTCTGGATTAACACAAGAGAAGTAAAAGCCGGAGGTTGAACAAATTATTAGGATAGCGGTAGAATATTAAACACTTTTTCCTCCAGAATTCCCAGCTCCCTACTTATTTTACCCCTAGCAGCGATGCAATCGATTGGATTTTTTCATTAGAGCATTTCTAGCTCCCTTGATAGAAACCCTTATATTACAACCTCACGGCTACTCACAAACGCGAATTCAAGGGAGCATATATAAGTTTGTTTATCTTGTGGATTATTGCTAAAATGGAGGTTTCCCTCGGCTAAAATGAAGGTTTCCACACTTACTTGCTAAGTTCATCCATATTTGAAATACACCGAACTCTAAAAATACAACCAACTCTATTAGCAAAAAGTACTTGAACAAGTACTTTTTAGGTCAAAGTTTTCGTATATGTGTTTGTATGTCTGGTTTATATCTGCTCATTTGTATTGTTGTCTTGCTTCGCCGTTAAATAAACATAGAGAGTGAGTAAGGTAACCGTCTATTTTTAAAACAGGTCTAATTTGGTGATTATTACACTCATCAAATATCTACACACACACACACACACACACACACACACAAACTTGCTGCTATGGTTTTAAATGATTTAAAATAACAGCAAGAGGAAACTTGATTCCAAATATTTCTCAGATATTATATCTCCTCTCTTTTGAGAATAGGGTATGATTATGAATATCTTGAGTATCAAATAATCTTTATACACTGTGAAATTTACTTCATGTATGAAAACAAAAGAGGAAAGATGTGGTTTTAGTTTCCCCTCCATCAAGGTTAGAGGTTTGGAGAAAATATAAGATATTTTATAATTTATATGACAAAACTAGAAAAACAAATGACTATGATTGAAACATTTTATGGCTGTAAAAAAGAGCCAAAAAAAGGCTCATAGGCTCTAGATTATAGATGATCCCCTTAATGTGCGATCTTAGGCACAACTGCCATATACATACAATTCAGGTCATTAGATTTCCAACGAGCCTTCATTTGTTAAATTTTTATCAATATTCGCTGAGATTTGGAACTTATAAATTGCCCAAAAATGTGGTATATATATATATATATATATATATATATATATATATATATATATATATATATATGCACTCCGCGGATTAAGGACTGTCCATTTATTTTGTGTTTCCTTTTTAAAATTAAATATGTTTTAACTCTTTTTCAAAGTGTTTTTTAACATTTGTTATTAACTACTTGTCCTTATATATATATATATATATATATATATATATATATATATATATATATATATATATATATATATATATATATATACTCGTAGCCAAATTGAATTTTGAAATGCTCATATCTTTGGTTCTATGCGAAGAAACTACATGAAACTTTGCAGACATTTTGAAGATTATAATGCTATTCTATGGTTAAAATTTTATGACAATTGGTAAAAAAAGAATTTATACTTTCTAACCAATAAAATATGCACAAATTTGCTTACATTTGTATATATAGTGTCCTGGCAGGTTGGCTTCTGTTTCGCTATTTGGGGTGAATTTTGCTTAGTTTTTTTTTTCTTGCTCGGTTGCCACAAATGTACACACACACACACACACACACGTGCGCGCAAACACACACACACACACACACACACACACACACACACATATATATATATATATATATATATATATATATATATTATAAAACTCAAATCGCCTTACTTGGGCGTTGAAATCGTCCATTCAGTCTATATCTGCAGGTATGAAATTTTTCAATTGACAATTTTTTGCGTTTTAAACATGCAAATCAAAACAAAACTGTAAATGCCATCAAACATTTTTATGAACATTTTTCTGTTGAGGCAGAAATCTTTTTCAATAAAATATCTAACTATTTAATTAAAATTACATTTATCAACATTAACATTATAGTTATGAAAATATAATTTTAATATTGTAAACAACATTAAAATTATATTTTGCAGCAATATTAACAACAAAAACAATAACATTATATTTATATAAATTAATAAAACATAAACATAAAAAGTATCGCATAATACAATGTTTACAAAAAAGTTATAAAGTTTTAAGTTATAATGATTCATACGAATTCTATCGTTTTCCTGCAGTGGTAAATGTACAGCCTTATACAACGCAGAAATTATGGTTGAATTTTAAGGGGGAAGACCCCAACTAATATTTTGCTATTTAGATTGAATATATGGCCTGTTTTTGTCAGTTTTTTTCTTTTATATTTAAAAAAAAGTGCCAACAGTGTTAGACAATTTGGAAAGAAAATTAATAGTATGGGAAACTTTAATGTGGCTGACAATTTTCCACTTATTATTATTATTATTATTACTTTTTTTTTCCAGGTGTTCACAAACATTTTAATGCATGTCAATGCATTAAAATTTGAGCACTGAAGTGATTTTTAAGAGAATTTTGAATTGCCGGCGACCATATATAGGATGAAGTTCAATAGCTCAGTGGATATTTACCAATCGGCATCACACATATTCACACTCATATATATATGTGTGTGTGTGTGTGTGTGTGTGTGTGTGTGTGTGTGTGTGTGTGTGTGTGTGTGTGTGTGTGTGTGTGTGTATTGTTTTGTAAAAGCATTAAATCAGAATGCATTAGCTTACGTTTTTGTGACAAATGCACATCATTCTGGACTGGCTGCCTCGACAATAACAAAATTGCCCCCAAACAAAATAAAGCTTCTTTCCTAGAACTTCCCGCTTGTGGACCACTGTTTTATTGGCCTGCTTCCCATCTTGAGATGGTAGCCTTTAAGTTCAATGTAAACAAGTTTTTGTTGAGCCGACCCCTAAAATAATCCGACTTCTACCCCATCTACTCCATTCACGATTATTAAACTACCTCACATTCATTAACCGCGAATGGCCTTTGGTAATTGGAAAAAAAACGTCAAATTATAGAAACTGAGATAATCAAACTTAACGATGTTCTTCTACTGGGTGACGGGTGGAGATTTTCTACGCGTTAAATATTAATATTACCCATGTGCTAAATTATATATATATATATATATATATATATATATATATATATATATATATATATATATTATATATATATGATTAATAAACATGTTAAAAGACATCTTGAAAAAGAGTTTAAAACATATTTAATTTTAAAAAAATGAAGCACAAGATAAGTGGATAGTCCTTAATCCGTGGAGTTTCGAAGAAATACTCTCCTTCTCATCAGAGGGCAGGAATTAGCAAAATGCAGGATCAGATTTTGCATATAAAAGTATTTAATGAAACTATAAGTAAGTCACAGATCTTACTTGGTTAAAAAAAAGGTGAGGTAAGGGGAATAGGAGGGTAAAGAAAAATGATGAAAAGATTTCACATGAATGGATAGTCCGGTGAAGAGTAAAAAATCCAAGAATAGTAAAATCCAAAACGGTCGAATTTAAAATTTCCAATCCAATGGGTGAATTCCAAATGGTCCAAAATGATCCAAAAGGCAGAGTTCCTTGGAAAAAATCGCAAATAGAAATGAATTCCAAATCATTAAAAGAAAAGGCACTGGAGAGAATATTTAAAACACGTCTGTCAAGGCTTGAGGAATCAAGTAAATTAAGGTTTTAAAAAAAAACAAAAAAAACGAAAAGTGGTGAAAGTTTAAATTTTAAAAGCAAGGTCAAACTGACACAGACAAAAAGCGCGAAAGTTAGCGTTAATAATTAGGTCAAACTATATATACACACACATACATGTATATATATATATATATATATACATACATATACATACATACAGACACACAAATGCACACATACATGTACATACATACACACACGCATATATATATATATATATATGTATGTATACATATACAATAACACACACACATATATATACATATATATACAAACACACACGCATGCATAAATATATACACATATCCAAAAACATATCCCAAAACATATACAAGTTCTCTTAAATAAGGTCCTAATCTTTGCTAAAAGAAATTCTGACTTAACTCATTTGGAAATTAAATTAATTCTCCTAGCCAGAAAATCCCTTATACAATTTAACAATAAGTTTTAAACTAGAAAAGATACCCCTAATAATTTTGACATCTTAATGGGTGCTTCTGACTCTGCTGAGGTTACAGATTTAGTGGGACTCTTCTTACTGAAAGAACTTAAATACCACTTTAAACATATCCAAGGGGGACTTTATAGAGACGATGCTCTATTTACAACAACAACCAGGCCAAGAGAGTACAATAATACAATTAAAAAATTACATAACGTTTTTAATAATTTTGGCCTTTCTATAATTATTGAACCAAATAAAAAAAACTTCAGATTTTCTAGACATTACACTTAATCTTAATACTGAAACTTACAGCCCCTATCATAAACCCAACCTTTAGCTTTTATATGCCCATAAATCTTCTAAACACCCAAATTCAATTATAAAATCTATAGTACCATCCGTCTCTAGAATAATTTCTACGCTCTCAGCCGATAAAAACCTTTAATCAAGATGCTACTTTCTTCAATAATGCCTTAAGAAATTCAGGATACAATGAAAAGATTTAATATAGCCATTATGCTCCACCTGTATGCCGTCTTAAATCTGTAATCACACACAATATGACTCGCAAGAAACCAGTTCAAATAACAAGATCTGCTTCTATTAATAGCAATGGTCCACTCCACAAATATAATCCAAACCAACATGCTAATCGTAATACTTCTAACCCACCCTGTCGCACTAGGAGAAAGAAAAATATTTGCTTTAATCCTCCATTTAGCGTAAATGTTAATACCTAAAGAATTCTTCAATATTGTAGAAAACTCTTTCAAATACCCACACAGATATAGTTCAATTTTTAATAAAAACTCAATAAGAATTTCTTATTCTACTATGCCTAATTTAGCACAAAGAATCTTAGCATCTAATAACAAAAAAATTAAATCAGCCCTAAAAAATCCCTTTCCCAATCCAACCAAAAAGCAACTGCAATTGTATTAACAAACATCTTTGCCCACTCAATAATGATTGCATCCATAAAGATGTAATATATTCATGCACAATTACAGAGCTCCCAATTCTCCCATAATAGACAATAACATTTTGCCACCAAATTATCCTTCCTCCGACCCTCCCTCTGATATAATTATTAATCCAACAAACGAATCAACCAGCCCCTCTATTTTCAATCATACAACCAGCTATAATTATAATAATAATTTTTTCATAGCAGCCATCCTAACACTGACTACACTAATTATCCCCTCCAAACCAATCCTGCTACAATCACTGTCCTACTCTCTGTTCATCAAAATGAACAAAATTTAAATTCTCTTCCCGGTATAAATCAACAAATTAATATTAATTCTCGACCCCGGGCTGTTAATAAAACATATACATATATAGGTGCTACTTCAACTTTAATAAAAAAAAAAAGAAGAATTTCAAACCACACTTCTTCTTTCAATAACCAAAATTTAAATAATAACCAAGGATCTTCTCTTACTACACTGGTTAAAATGCTTAACTCTGCCAATACCCACTTTTCAATTAAATGGACCATCCTAAAAAAAGTTAAGTCTTACACTCCAGGATCTAAGTCTTGTCACCTCTGTACATCTGAAGCTATAGCTATTATAACCTCCCCTCAGAGTAGTAATATAATAAACTCTAAAAACGAACTGATCTCCGATTGCAAACATATGTCCAAGTTTAAATATTGTAAATTTGAAATTACATAGCTATTAATTTAACCCTTCAAATATATATCTTTTCCCATAATCTTTTTTTTTATAATCTAACCTTCTAAGCTTTTTATATTTTTAATTTTATTTGTTTTTCTTTATTTCTTTGGCCGGTTTTCCATCTGCTGTCTCCGTTTTATGGTATAAGTATACCTATTAATTAAATATATACATCAACCTACTCATTTTTATTCTATGTATTTGTTTACTTATATTTTACTATATGCATTTACATACACATTTATTTGCCTTATTCCGGAGTTTGTAGATACCGGCCACTCCCTCCCCTTAATTTGTATACAAGTATGTATGTATGTTTTTGTTTAACTTGTATATTTTTTTGGATATGTTTTTTGGATATGTGTATATATTTATGCATGCGTGTGTGTTTGTATATATATGTATATATATCACGTCAGCTGATATTTGGATTTGACGATGAATGCCCTGAAAAATCCTCTCTGATTAATGTTTAATTTTAAAATATGCAAATGAAGAAATGATTTGCGGTGATTTTAAATGGCACATCTTCTGTCATCGTAAATTGAACTCACTACTAAAAAAATTAAAATAAAATGATGAGGTACACCCGGGCTCGGTTTTTGGCCAGAAATTTGACGATTAAGGGGTCAAAGTTCAACGATATGACCTTTGAGAACTCTACCAAACTCCTCCGACAAGTTTGGGTCTACGCACTTGAAATTTTAGATATAAGTTCCTTGGACATGGATATAACTTAATAACTTAATTTGAGCCCAAAACAATAAATTGTAAGGGGTTAATAGGGGTCAAAGTTAAAAAAAATTGACCTCTGCGGTCTCTTCCAAATTACTCAGACAATTTATGGTCTAGATATTTGAAATTTTACATAAAGGGTATTCAGAGATAGGGCAAGCTTTTTCATCAGTTTGGGTCGAAAATTTTTAGTTACCAATATATAAATGTATATATGTATGTTTGTTTGCATGTCTGCCTTAAACTTTCAATAGAGGCGACGGATTTTACCAAGATCAGTATCGTTTTAAAGTTCGACAAATATCGAAAAATTGGCTAAAAACATTAATATCTTCCCCTTCAACTAAGCACTTTTCTACAGGGGGGTCACTTTTTTCGCCGATATTTTTGAAAGTTATCCACTCCTTTAGATTGTCTAGCCTTAATTTAAAAAAATGTCGCTTCCGGTTTGGCGGTGGTCGTAACAGCATAAACGTTTTACCCCGTTCTTTTCCTCCTTTGCGGTACGGGTTCGAGTCTGCCTTCCTACTACCACTTTTTTTTGCTCAACATACACATCCAAACATTCCGGCAACGCCTGGCTAAAATGCTAGTATATATATATATATATATATATATATATATATATATATATATATATATATATATATATATATATATATATATATATATATATATATAACTGTTCCCATTTGCTTCGTTATCAATAAAACGATATTTCTACATTACCAATTTAATTGAAATTTTCAGATAGTCTATCCTTAGAGTCGAGGAATGTTTTTATGTTATTAACGTAAATTTAAATTACAAATTATAAATTAAATAAAATAAAATATCTTTCATAAGCCGATTCTGCGGAACTGTTTTCTGATAGAACTGAACTTCCGTTTCAATTCAATTCATACACAACGAGTTGACAAATCGAATTACAAGATTTCATTTTCTGTTTACTCGATAAGTAAAAAAAAGCATCCCCTATTTTAAAAATTTATATTCATTTGTTTATCTTCCCAATTTTTTAATTTAAAAATTTTTTTGTTTGTTGTATCAGGCAAAAAAAAAATTGCTCGCCAGAAGGTTCGTTTTGATTTGAAACATAAAAGTCGAAGAATATTAACAAAACTACCTTTGTTGTAAAAATCATTTTAACAAAATTGGCAGGACACGATTTTTTTTGTTTTTGTTTTTGTTTTTTGTTTTTTTTGGGAGGGGGGGGGGTTAAACAGTTGTTTCTTTATAAGAAAATATGGACGTTTTTTTATTATTAAAACTATTAATTGTTAGATGAAAGTACAGGTTTTTGTCGAAGAAAATTTACTGTTTGGTAACGTGCTGAAATAATACCTTTTTTATTGTATTTTATTTTTTTCGGCAATTCTTACCATGGAGAGAGGAGGGTGTTTTGTAACTATTCTGTGCTTTCAACTAACAATTTATTTTTTAAAAAACGATATCGTGAAATTATAAAAAAAAAAAAAAAATAAACAGATATTGTAAAAGTTGAATTTAACTTGAAAAAAAAACAACTTAACGGCGCGTTCAACATTGTAGCCTTTACATCAAAAATAAACACTCCCAACCTCCCCATATTAAGAATGGCTTTCGGAATAAACACCCTTAACCTCCCCATCTTAAA
This sequence comes from Euprymna scolopes, assembly GCF_053919585.1. Taxonomy (NCBI): domain Eukaryota; kingdom Metazoa; phylum Mollusca; class Cephalopoda; order Sepiida; family Sepiolidae; genus Euprymna; species Euprymna scolopes. The sequence goes on along the minus strand of NC_136503.1, from coordinate 117,279,323 downwards.
AACAGCTTTTGGAATAAATACTACCATTCTCCCCATGTTAAGAACGGCTTTCGGAATAAACACCCCCAAATTACCCATGTTTCTTATATAAAAACAACTTCTGTAAAAAAGTGTACTTTCAATTTTGTTAGAAAAGGTTTTTTAAAAAAAAAAAAAAAAACAACACCTTTAACCTAACAATGTACGGTAAAAAAAAGCAAAAACAAAACATTAAATCATTCGTTGACATCTATGCTGATGACACAACCATCTATGGCAACACATCAAAGACCGTAAATGACAAAGTTCTCTCTCCTCCTTGAGCTCGTGGTACACCGGGGGAGGAGGTGGCTGGTTACTTTTAATGCATCCAAAACCAAGCTTCTATCTTTACTCAGTCGAGTACTTGCCATGAAAATAACGATAAAGCAGAGACAAACTCGCAACATCTCTTCTGTGAGAAAGAGACTCCAGGGAAGAGAAAAAGACATCTCCTACGAGGCTACGAAGTCTATTTTGAACTCTATCAAGGCAGGATGTTCTTTCTAGCAGCTCCTGCCCAGATGTGGCAGCAGTACTCCATCCTTGGACGTACCTAGAGAATTGCATCAGCAGTCAGATATCTACTGCATCGATAGAAGGATCCCACCATTTTTCCAACGGCCTTGGCAACAGATTTGATGTACGTGTTCCATTTAACATCAGGAGTAAAGGTCAAGCCTATTTCGAAAACTACTAGCCTCTGCAAATTTGAAATGAGATTGTTTTATTCAGCATGGTCGAAAACCTTTAAAAGTAGCCATTTTAAAGAAAAATGTGGAGGTGGACCTAATGTAAAAAAAAAAAATACCAAAAAAAAGAATCGTGAAATTAATTTTAAATTGCGTGATTCCACAAATAAAAATAGACAGAAAAATACCCCCTTGCACAAAGATTGGAAAAGGTTGTCAACAAAAACAAATATATAACAAGCAAATGTTTTCAAAAGCAAGATAAGTTACTTTTCTACCTAACTAGATAATTTTAGTGTTTTTATTGTGTTTGTATTACTGTACACACAGATTCGAAAAATTTGTCAAAAATAAATGTACAACAAATATTATCAAAGGCAAGATAAATTACTTTTCTACCAAACTGGATAATTTTTTACTGTTTTTCTTTAATGTAAAATTTGGCTCGAAAAACCCAGCGTTTACCGCTATATTTGAAAATTACAAATGGCGGCAGACTCTTTGTTAAACACGTTAAGTTTGAGAAAATGAGTTAAAACTAAAGAGCTATACAAAATACTGTTAAAAAACACCGAACATATGTCATCCTGAGTCATGGTAACATATATTGAGTGAATTCCTGGCAGAATTTTTTATAGTTTTTTAGATTAAACTCATTTTCTTAAACTTAACGTGTTCAACACAGTCTGTCGCCATTTGTATTTTTCAAATATACCGATTAACACTGCATGTTTTCGAATCGATTAAACATTTTATACTAAATAAAACACTAAAATCTTACCCAATTAGGTAGAAAAGTAACTTATCTTGCCTTTGATAACATTTATTTATTATATATTTATTTTTCGACAACTTTTTCGTATTTGTGTTTAGTAATACAAACCCGTTTTATTTAATGTAACGGCTCGAAAAACAGTGTTTGTCGGTGTATTTGAAAACTACAAATGGTGGGGGACACTGTTGATTACGTTAAGTTTGGGAAAAATGAGTTAAAACTAAGAAACTATTAAAAAAAAATACTGTTAGAAACCCACCGAATATGTCAGTCTATGCCACGGAAACATATATTCGGTGGGTTTCTGACACTGTTTTGTATAGGTTTTTAGTTTTTAATTGATTTTCCAAAACTTAACGTATTCAACAGAGTCCGCGACTATTTGTCTTTTTTAAATGCATCGATAAACACTGTGTTTTTCGAGCCGATTAAACATTTTACATTAAATAAAAACATTAAAAAATTATCCAGTAAGGTAGAAACGTAATTTACCTTACCTTTGCTTTCATTTATTTGTTTTTGGACAACTTTTCGAATCTGTGTATAGTAACCCCCACCCCCCCACCCACCCAAATATTAATTAAAAACTCACATTTTTTAATACAAAAAAAACAAAAAAAACTCGATTTAGCGTTTCAACATTTTAGCAACGTTCAGCTTGATCCACTGATTGTTGGTCGAGCAAAAGCCATGATTGACGAAAACTCCCGAGGATCCGGATCCAATTCTGCAAAAGTACTATTTTTTTTTCATTTTAGCCTTTTTTTTTTCACTTCTTGGAGTGGATTGCTGCACTAAGAATATAAGAAACATGCATTATCTCTTTTTATTAGATTTTTCCATAACACCAAATTGAGACACAGCAACGCGTGGCAAGGTATAGAAAATATGTATATGTACATTTATATAATGAAGGGAATCATATTTGAACACGTTGATATGTGTGTGTGTGTGTGTGTGTGTGTGTGTGTGCACGCACTTCTGTACTTATTGATGGATAAAGTAATGGTAGTTTTCGCGATAGATGTTATATAAAGTAAAAAATATGTCAAAAGGGGAAGCCATTTGAAACATTCCGAAAGAAAACGAACCAAGTAACAATTCGTTCGAATATTTATTTTACTTATTCGCACTCGTTAATTGTGTTTATCAGTTTCGCACCATGTGTACAGATTCTCGGGAAAACGTTTTGTATTCGACTAGTTTATAAATCAACAAGAACAGTTAATGATTCTTAGTTGGTTTTCGGCCATTTTGTGTCTCGGCTATTTTAATTAAGCGCGGCGGGAAATACTAAGTAACGAAAAACATAATGGAAGACCAATGAATTAGATTGAATTTACAGAATTGGGGAAGATACATTAAAGGCCTGATAAAAGATAGAGAGAGGGACAAAAAGATAGAGAAAGCGAGACGAAAGATAGAGAAGACAAATATAAGAAAACAAATGCTATATTCTTTACGTATATCAGAGAGAAGGAAAATAATGAAAGAAGAATACAAACAAGAAAAGTACAATCAATAACAAGGAAAGAAAAAAAGGGGGAATAAAGGAAAAAGAAAGCAGAATGTAAGAAAAAGAAAGAGAGAAAAGAGTAAAGTTGGATAAAGGAAAAATAAGTAGGAAGAAGAAAAAGATGAATGTATATATTTTAAATAAAAGAGAAAGGAAAATAAAAAAGAAAAAGGGAAGAAAACTGACAAATAAAGGGAAGATGCATTCTTTGATGCATGAAAAAGGAAAAAAGAGAAAGAAGAAAATTAGAAAAAAAGAAGTAAGGAAAGAAGGAGATGTGCAGAAAAAAGAAAAGCAAAATGAAAAAGAAAGTTGATTGTTTAGGTGCATGAGAACAGGGAAAATAGCAGAAAAACAAAAGTAAAATAAAAAAAAAAAGATATAATCTCGGGAGTGATAAAAAAAAAAGAAAAATAACGAAGAAAAAAGAAGAAAAAGATAGAAAGAAGAAAATGAGAAGCAAAGACAGGATATACTGTTTATATGAATGCATACAATACGGCGACTAAAATGCAATTACATATAAAAGTATAATGATTGGCTGACGCACTCCTTAATAGAAATACGAAGACGCCATCAGTGAATGAATAAATAAATTTAACAACGAAGCAAAACCGGCAGAATCACAGGAAGAAATCAGATGTAGATAATTGCACCAGTGAGTGATGCCCTTTTCCCAGAAAAAGAGCTGCTACCCTGTTTCTGCTCTATCTTCTTGGCTTCAATCTATGGTTCCCTTTTCCAAACGTTCACAAAAGCATTCGTCTAGATACAACGACTATCAACAATTTCTCCCCACTCTCTATCTGCGCCTAAATCTAAACGCAGATTCCATGAACAAAGTTTATTTCCAAGAACTTCCCGCCTGTGGAACTGTTCCACTGGCCTGCTTTTCGGCTGATTACAATATGGACGTCTCCAAGTTCAATGTGAACAATTTCTTGTTGGGTTACCCCTTTGAATAATGGGTAAAACATTTACCCATCCTAGCTCTCCTTTTCTCTCTTTTCTCTCTCTCCCTCCTTCTATTCCTATCCGTGTCTAGTTGAATATTTTTAACCCCCTTCGCTCCTTACCACCTTCCAATGTTTATTAAATCTTAATACTTAACTATTGTCGAATTAGAATTGAAATCTCCCCTTTTTATGCTTATTCTAATATCGTTTTTCTAATCATGATAACCATTTCTATAAAGTCTGATAAAGTTACTGGATCTTTGATGCGATTAACCGAAACATGTGTAACTAAGCAGATAAAACGGGAATAAATATATAAATATATATATATATATATATATATGCTCTGCAATAGTATTGAGCATTTTCTTCACTGATTACCATTTTTGCTCTCTCTCACTCTCTCTCTCTCTCTATCTATCTATCTATCTATCTATCTATCTCTGTCTCTCTGTCTCTCTGTCTCTGTCTATATATATATATATATATATATATATATATATATATATATATATATATATATATATGATTGAAAAATTAGCAATTTCACCGATTTTGATGATAATAAAAATGTGGGAGTATGAAAAATTCGTTGATCATTATTCAATCCCAGGCAGCGTCAGAAAAGAAAAATGATTTTAGAAACCAGATTTATGATGTAAATATTTTTCGACTAGCATGCCACCCGGCGTTACCCGGTCGTAAAATACGCTTAAATATGATATTTTAATTCATGCAGATTTCGTATTTATTATTATAGAATCAATTCTCTATTAATTATTATATTGTATTGTATGTAGATATTGATATTATATTGTATTGTACATAGAAGTGATTACCCTCGGCGTGGCCTGGGCGTAAAGTACATCTAACTATGATATTTTAATTCATGAAGATTTTGTATTTATTATTATAGAACCAATTTGTCACTATATATAGTAATAGTTTCAAAAGTTAGAAAAAATAACTTGTGTACCATCAGCTAGAAACATTTAGGACTTTGCCGTTACCGTGAGATCTATTGACAGGAGAATAAGAAAACGCCAAAAATTAAGCAACCTTAATTAATAAGTGTATGATTCGCGTAGAAATAACAGGTTTAGTCAACTTATTCCTGCCAAGTTCATTTTTTTTTTAATTTAATTTTTAGCAGATATTTGTACCGTCTTAAACCCAAATCTAATTGTTTCCACAGATCCAAATCTTCTATATATCAACTTTCGAGTCTGAATCTTCTATATATCAAGTTTCGAGTCTGAAGACCAAAAATTGAGAGAGAGGTGTTGTAGAGTCTGTAGATCGTGTGTATATATATATATATATATATATATATATATATATATATATATATATATATATATATATAAAGTGATCTTATGCATGTACTAGAACTTTTTCATTGTGAATGTTATACAAGTGTGCACAATGTTGAAAATATGCATAAATAGAACTGAGTGTTAAATGAAACGAATCATACAATAAAAAACCATAAAATGAATAATTAATTCACGAAAGTTCGTTTTTAGATTAATATGCAAATTTGTTGATATTTATAAAGTCGCTCGTATATCCATGGCTGAGAATGTTAAGAGATTTGTTTCGCTAATTTTAAATAGAAAAGGCAGGTTTTTAATACCAATATCAGTGCGACAAAAAACTCAACTTTATATATGTATAGAGTAATAATTATTTAATTTTTACCTTTTTTCTCGTCAATTTTGAACAATAAAATCCCACCCTCGTAGATTTAGTGTTTCGCAATAAAATCAAAAGTTTTATCTTCATTTTATTTAGAACTAGCAGGGCATGTTCTCGGTGTTGCCTGGGGTAACATTAGAGAATGCTAAATAAAAAAAATATTATTAAATATTCTTTTTGGAATGAATGTATGCATTCATTTTCATTAAGTGATTCGGATAAACCTCCATTACTTGCCATAGAATTGGTGATGTCATAATTTTATGTGTGCTGTAAGAAGGTGTTTATATGTATTGTTTTTTTACGGATAGATCCAAAGCGTAAAACATTTACTCAAAATTCTATGATTGAAACTGAACATTCAGGAAGAATTAAATTTTAATCATTTAAATATTGTAAAAATTAATTATTGTCAAAATTAATTATTGTTTAGACTTTTTTACCGTTAAAATTGAGCAAATTATCGTATATATTAATGATTTTGTTTGTTTGTTTGTTTGTTTGTTTCAAAACATAATAATATTGAATTCGTTTGCATTTTTATATACGAATTCATAATAATCGTAAAAAATAAATGTAACCTCAGCATTTTAAAATTATGAAGGATTTTCATATATTTTATTCAGACTGCATAAAATTAAATTAAAGTGCTATCAGGTTCTATAAAAACTTTCCCCGCATATATTTTTCGAAAACTGCATTTTACGTATAAATTAATCAAACATTTATTAAGTATTGGACATAATGTGAAAATCTGACCATTAGTTGATTTTTGTAGATTTATGAAACACATGTATGCTTGTGCAATAAAAGTTGTCACGAAATTGTTTTAAGGCGTCGATAATGTAAACACAATTTTAGTTTCAGGTTTTTTAATTATTAAGAGTTTATTATAGACTATTTTTTCCTTTTGCATGGTACAAAAGTTATGATAATAATATTAACCTGTATTAAATTACATCGTATTAAATAAAGGAGTAAATTTTATTGTACGGTTCGGGGGGGTATCTTGTGCCAGTAATTTAGAATCCCCAACTCCACACCGTAAAATAAATTTTGAAAATAACGCTTAAAAGATAAATTTACTGAGTAAAAATAAAAAATTTCCGTCAAAAACGCCCTCCCTTACACACACATATAAAGGCAATACAAATGTTAGCATTGGACAATACTGAAATCATTTGTTTGTTTGTTTGTTTGTTTGTTTGTTTGTTTGTTTGTTTGTTTGTTTGTTTGTTATACTCTTTTCGTGGAGCAAAAATCGTTTTAGACTAGTAATTGAATTGAAAAAAATGTGATATGTATCAGGAGAATTTGGATTCTGGTGATTCCAGAAAACTTGAGCAACGAGAAAAGGGCAATTTTGGCTTAGGTTTACTTTGAAAAAAGTCGATCTGGTTAGATTCAAATTCTATAGAAGCACCTTCCGTCCAAACAAAATTATGTTCAGAATTATATTGTTTAATGCCCCAGAAAGAATATCCGGTAAAAATGTGGAAGTGTAAGATAAAAGTGTTACAACGATTACCTGAAAAGAATAAAATGAAAGTTTTCATTTGGTTGTAAGCAATACTAAATATTGGAAAAGATGCTTAAATATAAGATGTCCCCAAAAGTCTTTTAATTACGTTTGTTTTCTTTTATCAAATACCTGAAAATTTATACAAAGAAAGTAAAAGTAAACTTGATGAATACGTACCGTTTTGAAATAATAACTGTATCATTTAGAAACCCATTCTTAACATGAGAAGGGTGGAGGTTGTGTAACAATTCTGTATATTTATCTTACAAAATAATAAGCCAATGATATCCTAAACACTGAATGTAACTTGAACATCGTAAAATATTACACAGTCCATATTCTGCAGGACATATCAAAAAAATAGAAAACAAAGCAATTTCAATTTAAATCTGCCAATTAAATGTAAAAACTTGCTTGAAAACTTGAATGATCTTATTATTTGTACTTTGTTTGTACGCTTATTGTTAAATAAAATTCTTTATTTAATATCACGATATAATACAAGTAACATATATTGTGTGCGTGTTATTGTTAACCGAAGCCGTCCATATTACTGCAAGGTAATCTGTTCGCTGTTTACGATCTCCTATTCCGAAAACTAATTATATGCAAGTATTGTGAACTGATAGATTTGTTCTATTCTGTCATTCCATACTACAATCAGTAAGAATAAGGAATCGTTTGTTAAATGAAGGTTTAAGCCTAATGGCGTGTATATTAAATATGAATATGTAGAAAATCAAATAATAAATTACATGAGAAAAAAGTTAACCTAGAATAAAAGTAAGCGGTGATTTATGGTTGCGCAAAAGTAGTGAATTGCAACAGGATGTAAGTCTTTGCAGCTCCTCAGAGTGATTTCGTATTTAAGAGAGTATGCCCACTAGGATAAAACATAAGAATTATTAAACAGGTACAAATATATTGTGAGCAAGGAACACGATTTAGTAGCAACTGTAAGTAGTGGATGTAACAGTTGTGCATAGGAAGTGTTATTATCCTTTAATGTCGAAACTTACAGGAAATTCGTTTCTATTTTATTAATAGAGAGATGTATGAGAATACATGGAAATGGAAGCCTAAATATTTTATGTATGTGCGAATTAGTATTTCTTCTCTTTTATTAAAAGGTGAATATAATCTTCCCAGTATTAAACCCTTTTTGGGGAGGGGTAATATAATATCTATTCTGTTATAAGAACATTTCATTTGTGCTTGTTCATGTGTGTATAATTGATGAAGAGTAAATAAATGCTTTGTGAATCCACCACCCTCCCTCTTAAAAAACAAAGGTTTTACAAAATTATTTTTCGATCTGCTTTAGTGTTAGCTGATTTTATGTCTCGATTTCGAACAAGACCACAGCTGAAACATGTATGCACATATACAGTCCATAATGTTTGTATATATATATATATATATATATATATACATATATATATACATATATATATACATATATATATATATATATATATATATATATATATATATATATATATATATATATATATATATATATAACACGGAAATTACATAATTGTCGATGCAATAATTTATTTCAACCTTATGGTATTTTCAAGCATCTAAACTAGACAATTACATTTTGGATCCAAAATGCAATTGTCTAGTTTTGATGCTTGAAAATACCATAAGGTTGAAATAAATTATTGCATCGACAATTATGCAATTTCCGTGTTATATTTTTATGTTATTGCTCTGTTTACCACATTGAGCTCTCATGGAATTATTCCATTATAACACTAGATATATATATATATATATATATATATATATATATATATATATATATATATATATATATATATATATATATATATATATATATTCTCCGACTGCAATGATTTGCTTAAAGTTAGTCTTTCAAATTTTTACCCCGCCGTTGTCCCTCGTAAACGTCAACAGCTTAACAAACTCATTGTGTTTCCCCTTGAACGCGTAACGCAAGAGCTTAGAGGGGAAAAGCCAGCCAGCTTTTCCGCATTGAGCCGAAGCTTCGATTGCATCGGCCGACGTCAATTCGTGGTCTTTTCTTTCGCCCTTCCTTCAATTTTACCAAGTCACATTTTTGTTTGATTTTTATTCCTCGACACACATTTGTTTTAAATCCAAAGGCTGTGTCCACAGACAAAGATCCCCGTTAAGTGCATTGCGCAGTAACAACTTCGAAACAAAAAGCTTTTGTTTGTCTTTTTTGTTTTTATCTGTTTGTTTTTTTATCTCTTTTTTTCAACTTCTTTCCCGTCTAGTTCACAAAATTGTGATTTTGTTCTAAGCTTTTGAAAACTTCCGAGAATGCATTTAAATCTTCAGAACTTAAAATCTGTAAATTGTCCCCAAGTTTATAAAAATTATAAAGACCGAAGACAAAAGCAAATGCTGCAAATTGCAAATGTGATTTGCTTGCATCTCCCACTTTCTTTTTCTCTGCAACCTATCTCTCTCCCTCTCTCTCTCTCTCTCTCTCTCTCTCTCTCTTTCACAGACGTGACATTGTTAGTCTCAGTCTTTTCTGTAAATGCTATTATGGCATTATGTTCTTCAGAATTGTCTGATCTATTGCTTACTTTGTTTGTTCTAGCTTGTTTGACTCGTTAGTCTAGTGGTCTACACCAATTTATGGTTTCGATATCCCATTGTAATAGTTTCCAATTCCAGTAACTTCTTTCGAAGAACCGTGGGATTGTGTTTGCCTTCTAGCTTCTTTTTTTAAGACTGGGATTAATAGGCATCTCTTATCTTTGTGATAAAAATCTTTTGCTCTTGTTAGATTGAACAAAATAATGGAAAGATATTTTAAACAAATTTATTTAAAAACAATGTAGGATCAAGCCTTGTGAAGCTCTCGACAACAGTTTTTGTTAAACGTGATTATCCAAATGATTTTCAAGTTCTGCTGTAATTTAGTATCATGTTTTTGCGTTCCTTCTTTATAATCCTTATAATGGCTCTTCGGTCTCTTTCAAAGAGCTTCGGCTTTTTTCTTAGAATTTTGTTTAGGGGAGGATGATTTCCATTCTTTTTCATAGACTGTCATCACCTTCAAAAATTTTCATCTCGATACTTGCCACTATCCCAGCCACTTCCGTTACAGTAGCACCCGTTGTACGGACACCAACAATCTGCCCCATTTAAACATGTCATAGATGTCATTTTAATTTTTCTTA